>NW_023601543.1:69486959-69516285 GCF_014898055.3 Talpa occidentalis | reverse complement strand
TACACCAGCCAGCATGAATACACCCCACACTTCATCGTTCCACTTAAAGTGATAAAAGGGTGTATTTTTCTTTTTATTTCTATTTTCCCAAATATTTAATTCTTGGATGATAACAAATAAACGTTAGCAGGTGTAAATGGAAAACAAATATTAGAGAACATAGACCTAATTTTGAACATCAGGAAGATGCAATTCATGAAACTGTGTGGATTCATGTTGCCTAACCACTGCTGGGGCAGCAGTAGCCTCACCAGGAGCTCCCTGGAAATACCCAGTCTCAGGCTTCACCTCAGAATTCCTAAAGTTGCATCAGCATTAACAACCTCTTCCTCTGCCACCGGTTGATCCTTAAGTACATTAATATGTTTTTTTGTTTGTTTTTTAGTTTTTAATTTTTTTATTTTAACATTTATCATTTTTTACATTTTTAAGACAATATTTGCTTCCCCCCACCCCCTCAGGTGTAGTCCCCATAGAATCCCCTTCCCCAATGCACCCGTGCACCATCACCTCAGTCCCCTGTGCTCCTCCCTCCCTCCCTCTGATCCCTCTCCCTCCTCCTCCCCTGCAGGATGTCTCTGATTTATAATTGTCTTTTTTTGCTTTGTTGTGCTTTGTACTGTTATTATTTTTTTTACACTGATGTTTTGAGAACAGCTGGTTTAAGCAAAAGCATGCTTTCGGGTTCAGGGGGAATAGCGAGAACCTTCCAGAAAAGGCTGTCTGCCTAGCAACCCATTCACTGAGCTGACCCTTTTCTTTCCAAACAGGTGTGTTTTCAGTTTCTACAGGGCTGTATTTGCCAGGGTAGAAGCTATCCTAAACGAAAAGGCACATTCATTTCATATGTAAGAAGGAAAACATTTATCATTTAGAAACTCATGTTTCCAAAAATACAACTATGTTACATACATTTATCCCAGTGACTTTTCAAACTTGGCTGAACATGCAATCATCCATAATGTTTTAGAAACTAATTCCTTAATCTAGGTCCCTGCTGTGAAATATTCCTATTTGGTAATTGTGAATGCGGACCCAGGTTTCTGTCTTTTGAAAACTTCACAGATGATTCTGATGCACTATTAGGATGGGGATTTATGGCTTCACTCTTGGGCTGTTCCTCTGCTGGGTGTGGCAGGAGTCTCCTGAGAGTACTAAACCTGGCAACTTCAATCTCTCAATTTGGCATTTTGGTGTCCATTAAAACTGTGCCAAGGATTTTTTTTTTTTTTCCTATGAGGATTACGGTTTCAGGGACCTCCTCCTCAAGTTCAAGATGCCCAAAGCTCGTATTGCTTAAATTGATTAGCAGCCTCGACACATTCTGTGATAGACTGGATGATTTACAGCATCGCAAGTCTAAAGCAGGGGAGGGGTAGAGAAAACATACTGAAGTGAGTTTTCTCCTTGATCATGTTATAGGCCATACTAACTTTCTAAATTCCTGGGTAATTTGGAAATCCTTTTCCTCCTTAATAGATAGGCATATCAGGAAGCAAGCATTATTTATGGGTTCCATTTTTATAGGAAAAAGAATTAAATCATTCAGGAAGATGGACATATTTAACAGATTGCACTGACTGAGCTAAAGTGGTGGTTCTCAAGGAAGCATGTGAGTAGGAAGGCAGAGCAGAAGACAGAAAACTAAGGAACATGAAGGTCTTAGCATGACCTTAGTAACAGTCTGCTCTGTTTTCTCCAGACCTATGTTTACTGTACAATCTAACTATGCAATTACAGATAATGCAAAGAGGCAAAATGTGGATGTAGAAAATATTGTTTATACAAAAATTATGTTGAAAGATCTCTGAAATAGGATTAAAGTGAAGTCACATGGTATATGTCCTCTGTGCCTCACTTATTTCACTGAGCATAATATCCTCAATCATCACATTGTAAATGGCAGGACTGCCTTCCTTTTAAGATTAAATAGTATATTATATTCCATGGTATGTATTTATGATGATATCTTTATCCATGCAACTATTGATGGGCATTTAGGTTGTTTCTATCTCTTGGCTACTGTGAATAAGAATGCAATGACTTGAGAGTACAGACATCACTTCAAGATCCTGATTTAAATTCCTTTGGATAAATACCCATTGTACGATTGCTGTATCACACTAGTAAGAGGGTAGATCTAAAGTGTTCTTGTCACACACATACCCCAAAAATGATAGTAATAATAGAAATAAGGCAATAGGAGGTCCTGATGGTGTTGATGGTGTAGCAGGTATATATTGATAGTTTTCTCCAAACTCATCCAGTTTCATACATTAAATATGTGTGACATTTTACATATCAATCATGCCTCAATATCATGTTTTTTTAAATAATGTGGATGAGGGATTTCAGAAAGATAGGGACCAATAAAAATACAGTATTTTGTATTCTTAGTGTTTCACAAGAACAATTATGTTTTACTCCTTTTAAAATAAATTGGAAATTGTAGATTATGTACTAAGAATGGAATTTTGCAAAAAAAAAAAAACCTTTAACTTCAATAAGAAAATCACTATTAAGAAAAAGACCTTGATGTTAACTTGATAAAACGAAGGAATGGTACTTGTATTTTTATTAAGGAAAATCTTTATTTCAACTGTATAATCTACTTTTTATGATTTATTGCTTTATTCTAAACAAGCATCGGTTTTGATTGTAAAATAAGTCAATTCCACTGAGGAAAAGCTTTAACAATTCATTTCAAACATTGTCTACCACCACCCCAAAGAATGGCGCCAATGACCCTCATTTCAGAAGTATAGTGTGTTGAGAGAGAATATTAGAGATGGGAATGTACTGGGCCATGGTATTTGTTGAGGAATATAACAAGGTTGAGAACCACTAACATACGGACAAATACATGCTTATTGTTGAATATTCAGTTACTATTTGTAGCAAATATAAACAACCATATCTGTAGTTTGCCATTTATATATGAGATATAGCCAAGATATATGTTTTCTAGGTTGAGATATTTCCCTGTACTTATGAGGACAGACTCAGCAAACAACAGAGACCTGTAAAGGGTTAAGTATAAAATAAAAGGTTTTAATCTAGAGTTGTTCCATGCTGCCCACAAACACAAAGTCTAGATTTAAAATGAAATTTTCCCTAACATGTCAAAAGAATCTCTCACCTGCTTTCCTTTGACATATGTATACTTGACAGGCCATGAAGTCTCAGACTCTGAAACATGGCCCCTGTGAGAAAAAAGCCACACAGCAGCTCTGCATGGATCCTGTTGAACGTGCACTGAGAGAAGCCACCCTCAGAGCTCTCCTCCACTGACTGGAGCTGGGTTGAGTTTGTGCACCAGCCAAAGGAAGTCTGGGCACTAGGAAGTCAGTTGCCTTCTAGAGATACTTGATTTGAAACTTTGTTTATCAGAAATGTGCCATATTGGATCAAAGAAAACTGAACCAATCATGTTTCTTAATGGAAAGTGTCAACAATTGATGAGCAGTGAGAACAGGGGTCACTTGAGCTTGCTATGTCCCAATAGGGCAGAGCTATAATTTCCAGTTCTCCCTGACAGCTGATGTAATTCCTCTCGTAGCAAGCACTATGTGTTTTTATCTCACTGTCTTCAACGTAAACCATCTTAGAGCTAATTTGTGTAGTCCTCTTCCTTGTAACTGATGCGCCATACTGTTTACTATAACCTGAATAGTATCCTTCATTTTGAACACAAATAAAATACACGAAACTCATAAAAATTAGAAACAAGTTAAACAATAAGTGAAAATCCTATGTTAGTCCTACTCTAGGAATTAACTTCTCCCATATCAAATTTCATTTTTTTTTATTTATTAAAGAATTGGGATACAGGCCAGAGGTGTGGGGGAACTGAGAGGATTCACCAGAGATAGAGTGGGCAGCAGAACAGGCGGATCTACTGAGATACACTGTTAAGGGTAGCAGTAGGCGAGACAGAGAGTTCTGCTGTGCCATGTAGATTAGTTCCCTGGCCGAAATGGAACTCATGCTACAGTGGCTGGTGATAGCCTGAAAATGCTGAGACTTCAACCCTGCACCACTAGGGAGGCTCCCATATCAAATTTTAAAAATGACAATAATCGAATGCTAAAATGAACAAGGAGTTGAAAGGAATTCAGACTTGAATTAATAACCACATGTACAAAAGCATATAAAGAGATAAGACTTGTGAACTTAATTTTAACTTTAAAATCAAACATAAAATAGCCTCTTTTAGTTTTATGAAGTTGCTTTACCTAGTCATACTTATTTATGTTAATACCTGAAACACTGGATCAATCCATTGCATAAAGGTGAAATAGAGCAGAATTTCAGAGTCATTCAGCAGGACATGCCCCTTCAGGGGAAGGCCTCCTAATTATTATTTAGGCAAATTAATAGCAACAGTTATTATGTGATATACACCTTTTCATACTGAATATTCTATAAGAATTACAATAGCAGTTTCCAAATTCTATTGCACAAATACAAGTTTCTTAGCGAATGATATCTATTTTTCTTGTGTGTAAAAAGTACTGTGTTCAAACGCTTGTAGGGCATACTGGATGTTACAAACATCCCTTGGAGAATCAGAACATACATTAGCCATTTGAAAGTTCTGAGAAGTTCTGCAAGTATTTATAAATTTTCTGTGTTGCTTCCAGTTATTACCAAAATCATGACCAGCAAATTATTTACCAAGGAACATTTATTAATGTCCCATAAAAAAATTGATAATCCATAGTTTGCTCGTTGTGATAAAAACATTTGTCTTTTAATGAAACCTTAATAATTAAATTGTCTTCAGAGTTTTAAAGGAAAGAGAACTTATGGAATCATTAATACACAATGGTTTCTACCTACATGGACTCCAAATGTTAACACTAAAGGTTGTGTAAAAGGACATTGCAACCTTGTCAATATTTTCTCACTGTAATTAAGAGATTTGAGAATATCTAGAAGTAAAAACAAATTATTTTTAATAGTTGCATTCAAAACAAGAGAATTACAAGACTTTGCTTTCTATTTGTGTACTAAGAACTAGAAATGGCTTCCATCGCTCTGATTTGTTAACTAATTTATTATTGAATATGGATTCTTATGTATTTTAAATTAGCTCATAAATCGAAGGTTTTGCCATCTTACTAAATTTATGCAAAAATTCCTTCTTTAAGAGAATATAAGGGCCTTCCCGGTGGTGCATCAGGTTGAGCGAAGTGCTGTGAAGCTGTTTGCAGCCTCTGCAGCACCGGTTCAATTCCTGGCCTGCCGGGGAGATTCCCACTTTGGAAGGCAGACTTCTGTCTCACCCGCTGCTCCCCTCAGCAGTGTACTTCAGTCCATCTGCCTGTTCTGCTCCCTGCTCTGTCTCTGGTGAAACCTCTGACCCTCCCGCACCTCTGGCCTGTACCCCAGTGCTTGTATAAATAAATAAATCTTTAAAAAAAATAATTTCATAAAAAAATAATTTAAATCATTCTTATGATGACACTGAAAATAGGAGAGGAACACTGTATGTGTTCTTTAAACATAATTTTGTTAAATATAACTGGACAAGATTATGTCTTTTGACTGAATTGTGATAATCTTTCACAGTCACTTAGATACCAAAGATGAAGTGCTGACAGCTTCTGTCTCATGTCTTCTTGTAGCTAATAAGAGAGTTGATGCCAACTTGGCAGCACCAATGCCTGCTGTATAGGCAATGAGAATCCGAGTGTGGGTGAGAAATTGGGCCTAGCAGCTGGGGGTATTTCTATAAAAAAACAATCAAAAGCAAAAGAAAAGCTGCATTTTCCTCATTTTCAACTGTTAAAACTTATTTAAATATGACAGGTACACAGATGGACATAATAGATATATACAGAACATTACATCCAAAGGTAGTAGAGTATACATTCTTCTCAAGAGTGCATGTTAAAGTCTCAAACATATTTCACATTTTGGGTTGCAAAGCAAATCTCAATAAATTTAAGATCAAAATCATACCAAGCATCTTTTCCTACATCATCATATGAATTAGAAATTAATTACAAGAAGAAAACTAAAAAACTTCAAGTGCATGGAGATTAAACAACATGCTACTGAACAACTACTGGTTCACTGGAGAAATCAGTGAGTATCTCGCGATGAAAGTACTACATGCCAGAATTTTGGGGATTTAACAAAAAGTATTAAGAGGGACGTTATAGCAATACACGTTTATCTCAAGAAGCAAGAAAATTTCAAATAAACAATCTAACCATACACCTACAGGAAAGAAAAAAAGAAAAAATGGGGTGGGGACAACACAAGAGGGGTAAACACAAGGGATGGTTCATAGGTGATACAGTGGCAGGAAAACTATGGGAACTACAATGATGTGAGAAAAATAAGTAAATAGGAAAGAACAAACAGTGCCCCAAGTCAGCAGAAGGAAGAAATTAATCAAATATGAAAATACAGTAAAAAAAAATATACAAAAGATCAATGAAACAAGAGCTGAGGCTGGGTTTTGCTTTGTTTTTGCTTTTTTTTTTTTTTTTTAATTCAACAATAGTAATAAGCCTTTGTTTGGTTAGACCCATTAAGAAAAAAAGAGGAAAGAGTCACTAAATAAAATCAGAAATGAAAGAGGAGACATGGATGCCACAGACATGGATACCACAGAACACAAAGAATCTAAAGAGACTATTATGAACATCTTTATGCCAACATATTGGACAACCTAGAAGAAATGGACAAATTCCTTGACTCATATAACCTTCCAGGAGTGATTCAGGAAGAAATAGAATATCTCAATAGAGGAATTGCAAGAAATTGAAACAGTAATCAGAAACCTCCCCCAAAACAATAATCCGGTCCAGATGTCTGACTGAATTCTACAAATATTTAAAGAAATTACAAGACCCATCCTTCTCAGATCTAACACTCATCCTTGTCAAACTCTTTCAAATAAATCAAAAATGAGGGAATGCTTGCTATTCCTAATATGATCTGAAAATAATGTTGCTATTGAAACCAGACAAGTATAGCACACACACACACAAAAAAATTCAGGCCAAATTCCCCATTCAATATAGATGTAAAACTCCTCAACAAAATATTAAACTGAATGCAACAAATATAAAAAATCATACATCATGAGCAAGTGGAATTTATTCCAGGGATGCAAAGATGGTTCATCATACATGAATCCATGAATTTGATTCATCAAATCAACAAAAAATAATAAAAATTATATAATTATCTCAATAGATGAAGAAAAAGCTTTTGATAAAATTAGCATACTTATGATAAAACTCTCCAAAAAATGAGTAGAAAAGGAATATACCTGAAGAATAAAGATCACTATAACAAAGTCACAGCTGACATACTCACTAATAAAAACTGAAGTTTTTTCCTCTAAGACAAGGGACAAGACAAAGATGCCACCCTCACCACTACTGATTAACATAGTATTGAAGTATAGGCCAGAGAAATTAGGCACCTAAAAGAAATAAAGTGTATCCAGATGTGTATCCAGATTGAAAAGAATCTTTTCAATCATTTTCTGATCTATAGTAATGCTGAATATATTTGTTTATCCCCACAACAAATACGCTAAAAATAAACTTATTGGCACTTTACCATCTCACACCAGTGAGAATGGCACATATTAAAAAAACTAGCAACAACAAATGTTGGCGAGGATGTGGAGAAAAAGGAACTCTTGTGCACTGTTGGTGGGAGTGCAAACTGGTCCAACCACTATGGAGAGCTGTGTGGAGATTCCTCAATCTTCTAAAGATGGAGCTTCCATATGATCCAGCAATTCCACTCCTAGGTATTTACCCAAAGGACACAGAAACATCAATTCCAAAGAGCACCTGCACTCCTATGTTTATAGTAGCACTGTTTACAATAGCTAAGCTTTGGAAACAACCCAAATGCCCAAAAATAGATGACTGGATCAAGAAGATGTGGTACATATATACCGTGGAATATTACTCAGCATTCAAAAAAGAAAACACATGCAATTTGCAGCAACATGGATGGCACTGGAAGGGATCATGCTCAGCGAAATAAGCCAAAAAGAAAGAAAAATACCGGATGGTCTCACTCATAGCAGGAATCTAGAAAACTTAAATAAGGGACCAGGAAAATGAATATAAGAAAGTGAAATCAAAATCAACAAAAAACTATGAACCAGAGACACTTTTTGGGGGGTGGGGGGCGGGAGGGGAAGGATTGGGGTCAGAATGGGGCGTTTGCAATTGTATGGGGGAATATAAAAATAAAATTTAATATTTAAAAAAATATTTTAATATTGGAATATAAAAGTGAGATTTTATTGTTTAAAAAACTGAACATTTTGGATGGATTTATTCTAGGTTTTTCTTTAGTATATCTTTGTAATTAGAACCACTGTGAAGAAGTTCCCTTAATAAAAGCATGCACTTCAATAATTTTACCAGCAAGTACTTGGAAAGTTTCCAGAAACAAAAGAATCCAAAGCCAAAGAAATTATTTCAAAACACTAGAAAGATGAACTCCCAACTTATTTTGTAGAATTACTAAAAATGTTATACTAAAAATGCCATAAGCAATGCCAGTCTCATGCCAAAATTTAAAGATGTATTTAAAAGCACTTGATAAATTCCAATGTCTATTTTGAGGAATCAAAGCCAAGTGAAAGTACAGGTATTCATTCTCTCAAATAAAGATGATCTAAAACCCTTTGCTTGGAGAAGGACAAATACTGTATGATCTCGCTTATATATGGAATCAAAAAAATGCAGAACTCATAGAAAGAGTGTAGAATGGTGGTTAGCAAGGGCTAGGAGCTGTTTGGGGAGGTCATGGGGGAAAGGTACACTGCCAGTTACAGATTACTTGACTAAGTTCTGAGGATTTAAGGGACAGCATGGCAATTATAGTTAATAATATTGCATCATGTACTTCAAAGTTGGTAAGAAAGAGGATCTTAAATGTTCTCACCTCAAATAGAATTACATGAGCTTGAGGAACAAGTCAATGTTAGTTAAGGCTATAGTGGTAGTCATTTTGCAATACACAGTGTATCAAATCACATCATAAACCTTGTTATAAATCAATTATATCTCAAAAAATGTTAATAGACTGTTAAAAACAAGTAGCCATATTTTAATGGCTGTTTTTGATATGACTTGGGAAGTTCTGGCTAATAGCATGACAAAAGAAAATAAAGGAGATATAAACGATGTAAAGATGATTGTCTGCCTCGATAAAATATATAATGTTAACTGAAAAACTATTAGGACTAGAGAACTCAGTTTCAAAATAAAATATTAAAATAAATCTCCTTTATATATCAACATTAGGAAACAAAAGAAAAATCCATTAACACCAAAAAATCTATATTCAGATGAAACAAAATCCTTTGAGACATGAAAACAGCAAAAATGAGTAGAAATATAGGCTAAATTTTCAAGAGTCAATATTTTGACATGCGTGTTCATTTTAATCAAAAGGTGTTTTAAAGAATAATATAAAAGATCGCTGCTGTTTCCCAAATAGCCTTGCTTGATGTGCTCAGAATAAATTTACATTATTTTTGCAGATATTTTCATTTTTTTAATGTTGGATAGCCACCGGTTAATCCAATTATCTCTGGGGGGAGTAAGAAGGACGGGGTGGATAGGAAGAGGGAGAGACAGAGAGAAGACCTTTCTTTCATCACTGGTACTGCCCTAGTTTTCAGCACCTCACTTTTCCACAAAGGTTCACTTTATTGAAAGGTAGGATTTTGACACATCTGTCCTGAATTTGGAATGACAGCTTTATACTTTCTTTGCCTACTCACTATTTCACCATCTTGCCAATATTTTGAAGAACCCCATTAATGGCATTTCTATTTCCTATCTCTAACAGCTTGGATATAGTCTGCATACTGCTAAAATAACTACCAAGTTATAGATCAGCTGATGTCACTGCCTTCCTTAAAAACCCAAATACTTAAGTATGTCATTCCAAACACACAAGTTCTCATTGATATCTATATCTCTATCTCTCTCTCTAAGATATAGACCCAATTCCCCTCACACATACCCCTCTAAACTCTCCACCCACATCCCTTCTCCAGAGAAATTATGCTTTTCTTTCTTCATTGTGGCATGTTAGCCATCCTTGAAGTCTGAGGTTCCTTGTGAAATCTGACCCTGTCCCTGTCAAAATTAAAATTCTTTCTCCTCTATATTCTGATAACATCTTGTTTGCAGATCTACACTAGCATTTATTCTATCATTCCACTATGAAATATTTATTGCATGTGGTTATTTGTGTACTGTATAATGGTAAGGTCCTTCAGGGCAAAGCTCATGTAATATTTATACTTCTGTTGCCTTTTGCACCACAGGCATAGTGTCTTGTATTTAGCAAGGAATCAATAAACACTTGATGAATTTATTAAAATTAGTGACTTTATGGAATATACAGGGGTGCATATTACTCTGAAATTTAATTATGGCTATCATTTTCAGATGTTCAGTATGTCCCACATGTTAAGCAACTTCCACTGAACTCTCACACAGCTTGATAAAATAGGTATTATTAGCCTCATTTGTCACATGACATACTAAGCACCTTACATTTCATACCATTTTATTCTCATACAATTCTATAAACTAGATGTGTATTTTTCAGTTAACCAAGACTGTATCTTGTCCAAAGTGGTATAGTTCAAACTCAATTGAATTTGACCCTAAAAGCCTGTGTGTGTGCATGGGCACATATGAAAGTTAGAAGAAAGTTTAAGCACGAAGGAATGTAGTGAAAGTTAAAGAGAAAAATGTACCATACAATATACAGAAGCAATATGGTACTTTGAAGCAAGAGCAATTATGGATATAGAAAGGGCCAGGCACACTTTTTTTTTCTCTAGTCTAAAGAGTCAAAAGAGCAATGGTCCAATATACTTTTAAAATGACTGGGCAGAACTGGTGAATTGTATAATATGTGAATTATTATAATACACTATTAAAATAATGTGAGGAATTCCTCATAAGTTGGGGTGCTTTCCATAAATACAGATCTATGTGTTCTGCTCTCAAAAAAAAAAATATGCTTAGACAGATCAGGAGAGGGAAACAGGAATCCATACTTTCAGAAATCACTTCTAGTGAATTCTGAGGCAGCAATTTAACTGCTCCAATTTTGAGGCACGGAGGGTAAAAATGGAGAGCCACTATGTATAATTTCGCAGGACACATAATACATATCTCCAGTGGCATCTATTTTAAAGATTAATTTATTTATGCATACAAGAACTGGGGTACAGGACAGAGGTGCGGGGTGGGATGAGAGGATTCACCAGAGACAGAGCTGGGAGCAGAACAGGCAGACTGACTGAAATACACTGCTGAGGGAGTAGCGGGCGAGGCAGGAGAGGTCTGCTGCGCCATGTAGGCAGCTCCCTGGCCGGGGATCAAACTCGTGCTGTAGTGGCTGCGGATAGCTTCATAGTGCCATGTTTTAAACACTTGCACCATCAGAGAGCCCCTCCAGTGGCATCTTCTATATCATACTCTACTTGAACATCACCCTGTGAATGTGCAGTACATGACCATTAAGGCGTGAGCAATAGCCCTTCAAAAAGTATGTGTTGTAACAGAAGGGAAGACTAACATTTTCCCTGTGCTTGGGATCTCCCAGTTACTGTGCAAGGAATGACAGGCAGGTAGGCAGGCAGACAGGCAGACAGACAAGATAGGCAGGCAGAGACAGAGGTAGAGCTTGTAAAGTTATATGTAAAGTTAAGTTTACTATCTGTGCCTGTGCATATGAAGACTCTTGCATTCAGAAAATGTTAATAACATTTCCCAAATTGCACCAGAAATAGTTCCTTCCTTCCTTTGACTGATAAGTGCCGATCCATGTCTCCTATATGTCTGAAACTAAAGGAACTAAAACCAAATAACTGAAGAAAAGTTTATTAAAAGGAAGCTGTCCAGGAACTAGTCCAGTCTGATGGTCTACTCGGCAATGGTTACTGTATAAGAAATAAATGCTGTAGAAGTCATCTTGTCAGGAAGTACTTTTTATTGATAAAATGATCCAAATGAAGGTATCACAGCAAGCTCACACCATAATATCTTCTTGCAGCAGTGATCAAGATAGTCATCAAAGAGCATTTCAATTTCTTTACACCCACAAACTTTCACTAAGCAAACACTGTGCTTCACTGTAGCAACCCTTGAAAAGGGTAACAAGAAAGAGCTCTCTGTCTCTGATGTAACCTCAAAGGACCCTACTTATAAATTAGGACAGCCTTGTAAATGGGTTGATATGATCATAAGGTCATTAAAAAGTGTTCATTTTCACTACAATCTGAACTGATCTCCAGTGGCCACTATTTTCCATCCATCTATTCTTTATGTCATTAAGTAAATATAATACCCCAAAATAAAACGATCTTTTAAAGATACACATTGCCATGGGCTTTTTATGGTAGCTCTTAAGGATACTTAAAAGATTTCTTGATGTGGAATAGAATTGGCAATGATTGTTCTGAACATCTTCATGTGAATGGTTAATAACATTAGAGAAGGAAAACAAGTATTTGAATTCTTATATCCAAGGGGCACTACATCATGAAAAACAAGAAATCATAGCTCGGGTTTAGCTTCCTAAGCTTTATACTGTTTTCATATTTTCATATAGAATATACTTTTAGCTTCATTAATAGTAAACCAACCATAATCAGGAGATAAATAAGTACATTTAATATTCCATAATCTCAAAAAAGGATATCAGAAAGCATCATCTTTGCAAAATCAAAGTAAAATAATTGAAAACTTTAAACACATTTAAAAAGCCCACACTTAAGAAAACATCATACATATGCAATAGATTATGGTGGGAGATTACTGGTGCTTTAGAGCTGTGGTAAATTACATTTGTGGAGGTATGAACCTTTACCCCTAAATATATACAATGTTGTAAATCTACATTACCTCAACACACATAATTTTTAAAAAGTTACTCTTGATGATGAAAAGGGGCAAATACATGATAGTGGAATTGAGAAAGAATTTAAGACATCTTTCACCCGGAAGGACCAGAGTTTTTCTTGCAATCTCATCAGTACTTTGATATAGTATTCAACTATATCAAACTATGTCTTGTCCTTCTCACCAAATTTTCTTCTGAACACCTGATAGCATATTTTTGCCCTTCCGGATAGCAGTATTTCAAGATCTCAAAGGAATTATCATTATATTCAATCTGATCTCCTTGACAAAGCTCTTTATCACTAAACTACCACATGCAACATTTATACTCAATCCCCCTGCTCTGAGGTTTAAAATGGAAAATTGTAAATATCAATATTCTGTCTTACCTTTTGACCTGTCTTTGCCAAAAACACTAATAACACACATGAAAAATACAAAATATTTTTATGCTCTATTATGGAAAAAGGCAAACATAAGTAGAGAAAAGGATAAAACAAACACCATGACCTATTACACAGCTTCAAAAAATAATCCTTAGACAATCTTGTTTTCTCTTCACCCAATAATTTTCCCTCATATTATTTTGATACAAATCCCATATATACATCTTTCATCCATGAACTATTTCAGTTTAATTTCTAAAAATTAAGGATGTCACTTTAAAATATAACCATTATACCATTGTTTCAACTAAAATAAGAATAAGTGATAAATATAATCAAATATCCATATATGATCAAATTTCTCTGAACAAGTAAAATATATTTATAAACTATAATAACTACATTTACATGAACAAAACTGCAATCATGGAGAAACACTGCATGATTTCACTCATATGTGGTATTATAGAAAAACCTAACATATGTATAAATTAAACAAAATAAGAATAAAATTTTAAGATATATGACCAATTTAGTGGTTTCCAGAAGGGAAAGAGGCTAGGTAAATCATTTGAAAGGGATCCAATGTATGATAAAGGACAAAAGTAGACCTGCAGTGAACTTAATGTAGTAGATACACATGTTGATATCCAATGATGCACAAGTGAAACGTGGTCTAATTGAATGTCACACCAATAAATAATTTAAAAAAAAGCATAATACCATAAAAATTGCAATAGTATAATTTTGGATAAATCTTGAAAAATAAACCTTGGTGTGGACTAATGGCTTTTAGAATTTGATACAGAAAGATATTTATCATGCCTTCTGATAATTAATTTCAGTAGCCATACTACCTATCAATTGATGCAACTTAATTTGAAGTTTAAGCTTTAGAGTTATCAATAGCATAGACTATCAGTTTTAACCAAAAAAAATGACAGAGGACAAGAAATTAATATGAAAACTAAAGTGCAAATATGATCACAGCCTTAAAAATCTTCTTTTGTCCTCTTCCTACTTTTCCTTCCCTTGGTCAAAGTGAAAAATAAAGGTGAACATTAAAAATTAGTGATAAATTTTCCAGTGATTTTCTAATAAGTCTGAACTTAAAAATTCAACCGACATTCATTACCTTCAGGAGAGCAAGAACTATGCTTTAGGGTTACTTACTGAGTCTCAACATTTCTACAGATAAGACAGAAATGAGTAATTTCTCATACCCCTCCTACAAGCATGTTGTAAAGTTCATGCAATGTTAAGTGTCCCTTTAAGGAGATATGCAAACAAATGCATCAGAATATTCCATGATCTAGAATAACTTGCCAATAAAGCACACTGTATAGTGATGTAGTGGATATCTTTTCATATTTAACTTGATGTCTAGGCACCACGGTGCACTGAAAAATAAACTGAAGTTAACAGTATATTTTTTATCAATATCAAAGTACTGACGGTATTTTTATTTTACTTGGATTTCAGTAGTAATTTATTTTAATGTGGACTTACTTTTAAGAGTGATGCAAATTGGTGCTATTTTTACCTGTTCAGTATTTCAATATTCAGATATGATTCTTTAAGACTCATTCTTCAAGGAATTATTAGCTTCTGGTGCAGGCAATGCACACTATAGAGGAAGCTAAGGTTCTTGTTGTAGGTGCTGGCAGCAAAGGTACAAATCACAGAAAGACAAGCAAGTAAGTCACCTAAGGGGATATGCTGTAGGTTGTGATGTGAGTTTGAGGAACATGTTATGGCTAGTTGGGAAGACACATCTACATCCGACGGGACAGGAGGATCAAAGGCAGGAATCTATATCTAAGAACATGTCTCAGCAAGAAATTCTTCAGCTAAACTTCAAAAAATGGATGTTAGCAAATTGAAGGTAGAATAAAGGACAAATAGATAGCTAGAATGGAGATGGTGAGTGACAAAATGGAAAAAAAACGCAGCAAAATGAGGAGATAACTCAAAGGTCAATCCACTAGAATGTGGCCTTTACTAAAACAAAGATCTTTGTTTTGGCGGTTACTGTATCTTCAAGCATCTAGAAGAGTGCCTGTGACACAGTGCGAGATCAGTAAATAAATAAAAAAAATAACAATTAAATGCATGTCATGTTACAGTGTGCATAGTTTGTTCTCCAAATGACACAAGAGGCATTGAAGACCATGAATATAGAATAATACAACCATATTTCAGATTAAGACAATCATCCTAAACCAGTATAAAATAATTCATCAGGTAAGCAGGCTAGATGTTGGAAGAATAAGTAGAAGGTGATAGACATAATCATGGGTGGCTGTTGGCCCAGTAATTCCATGCCTACACACATACCCCAAAAAACAAAATGATGTAAAATTCATATCCAAATGTTCATAACTCAAATATCCATAACAGCCAAAGACCTGGAAATAACACAAATGAATATAATTGATGAATAAACAAATGGGTATAGCCACAGAATGCCCTATTTTCAGCATGAAAGGGAACCAAATATTGACACATACTAGCACAGGGATGAGCTAAGAAAACATCATGGTAAGTGTAAGAAGCCAGGCACACAAGACCACATGTTGTATAATTGCATTTACAGTGATTTTTTTTAAATATTTATTTGGTAGAAGAAAATGAATGTAGACCAGAGTTGTGGGTGTGGGTGAGAGGAGTCACCAGAGACAGAGTGGGGAGCAGAGCAGGTGGATCTACTGAAATACACTGCTGAGGGAGCAGCGGATTAGACAGAAGAGGTCTGCTGCGCCATGTGGGTACCTCCCTGGCTGGGAATCAAACTCGGGTCATAGTGGTGATAGTGCTGAGACTTAAAGCTTAGGCCACCAGGGAGGCTCCTATAATTGCATGTACATGAAATGTCCAGAACAGCCTAATCTATAGAGACAGAATGTAGAGAAAGAAGTGGTTGCAAAGGGCTAGGTGGAGAGAGGTAACAGGGGAATGGAAAGTGACTCCTAATAGGTTCAGTATTTCTTTTATGAAGGACACAGATTTCTTAAGAATACATTGTGATAATGGTTGCGTAACCCTCTGAATATATTAAAACCATTGAATTGTATTTTAAATGGGTAAATTGTATGCTACATAGTTATATCAAAATAAAGTGCCAGAGAGTGAGAACGACAGAGACTGAGAATGGATGAATGAATGAATGCCAGAAGGGAGGAAAAGGTAAGGAATGAAAAGTAGGTACTGATACTAAGAACATGAAGGCGGGCCTCCCCTGGCAGCGCAGCGTTGAGCGCTGGGCTGCAAAGCTGCCCGCAGCCTTTGCAGCTCCAGTTCAATCCCCGGCCATAGGCGAGGGTCCCGCATGGCGCGCAGACCTCTCCTGCTGCCCGCAGCTCCCCTCAGCAGTGTTCTGTTCTGTCAGTCTGCCTGTTCTGTTCCCCACTCTGGCTCTGGTGAATTCTCTCACCCTTCCACACTTCTGACTGTACCCAGTGCTTGTATAAAAATAAATAAATAAATATCTTAAAAAAAAAAAAAAAAAAAGGAAAAAAAAAAATTAATAAAAAAAGAACATGAAGGTGCTAAATGGAAGATTTATTCTCAATTAGAGGAGAACTATAGGTGCCATGGTAGTGAGTATGGTGTGGTAACAATACCTTAAGGGGGAGATTCTTTATCTCTGAAACACAAACAGCATGTAAAACTAAGTCACTTCAATAAAAAAAGGAATATAAAAGCTAGAGACATTGCTTCTTAAGATGATTAAGAGATAGCCACTGTTTCCTAAGCAGTTACTATATTGCAGGTCTTGTTAGAATTGTTTTACAGTTATTACCACAATAACCAAACATAATTATGCCTATTATACAGACCATTAAACTGAGGCACAGAGTGGTTTTAGTAACTTGCCTACTACTGTCACATATCTAGAGTGTGTCAGAGACTTCATTTGAGCAATAGGTGTCTAGAATCCATATTGTCAGTCACTATGCAATTCAACCTATCACATTCTGTAATAAAGAATGCCTATCACATCTCTAAAAAAATAAATATGGGATATCACAAAAGACGATCCTTCATCCCTAGTTATGGTGCTTTAATGACATAGAGAAACAGATCTGACATGTTTCAAAGTAAAGTCTACCAAAATTTCCCTTGAGCAGAATGCTCTGAGAAGCATTGTAATGCACAGCTGAGATTACTGAAGCAGGAAGACTTGGGTTCAAATCCAAATTCTATGATTTACTAACCGTGTAGTCTTGAGAAGTACAATTAATTTAACTGCATGATAATACATACCTCATAATTTTCTTCAATTACATGAAGTAAATTTCAGAATCTGACATAGGCATAAACTGAATAATGACTATTCAGTTATGTGGGAAACCAGCCTTTATAGTTCCTGAGTTTAACTTCTAATATATTTAAACTATATATGTAGTTTTCTGATTTGCCAATTGAACATTAATATTATTGAGGTACTAGAAAAGTGGGTCACATTGTTGATACACTGCTTTTAACTAAAAATTCTATAAATGAGAAATCTGATGCCACTACATTCTGTAGGATAATCGAATGGCACAAAATAATATTATATCCAGCTTTAACCTGAATACGCACCTAATTAATACAGAAAGTCATAGATTGTTCATAGGAAAGTATTAAGACCTAAGTGGCAATTTAAGTCAAGTAGATGCTATAAATGCAATTCCATTTCACATCCACTGTAAGTAATACCCCTCTTTTGCATTACACATAAGTGATAGCATCTGAAATTAAAATAACTGTTTAAAGGTTCTAAAGAAAGCTTTTCAATATCCAAGTTTTTTATTTGCCTAGAAAAATAGGGGTTTGGACGTTCTGTTATTTCTTATTTACAGATGCACAAAGCAATCAATTTAGAAAATGAACATTTTGTTAAATTTATAGCTGGTGTGTTCTCATTTATTCTAATCTATGCTGGCTCAGCTTAACTACTGCACTGTCAGTGCCTGTCTTGCTAACTTCACCCAGCAAACTTCACAATGGCCAACAATATAATAAGGCATTATATATATTTTCCAAACATTACAATGTAACTGCACATTTTATGGAAAGGGAACAACAGGAGAAAAATTTAAAGGGAGAAAGATGTAATAAAAATGAATTTCCATTAACAACCAGGCACCTGAACAATGACGTGGTTACTTATTTCCTCACTTGCAGATTAATGACAATGTTTACTCCCTGATATTGACAAGGACATAATACAACTTGACATATGATTAAAGAGGATGCAGTAGAGTTTATTTCTTGGTAGTATCAACTGCCCTTCCTTTTGCATGAAGTGAAAAGCTTACATCAACTATAATTTTCAGTAACACCCTTCTGTGGTTCTCTTACAACTATATAAACCCAGTGTGATAAATCGATTATGCTAACAAGTATGGGCTGCAGTGAGTGGTTTGCTGGAGATTGCAACTGGTTTCTACATCAGAAGAATCATGACAAGGTTAGACATTAAAATCAATAGATGTTTAATATTGGGGTCTCCGGGGTGGCACAGGTGGTTGAGCGCAGCACTGTGAAGCTGTCTGCAGCCTCTGCAGCGCCGGTTCAATCCCAGCTGGCCGGCGAGGGTCCCACATGGCGCTGCAGACCTGTCCTGTCTCACCCACTGCTCCCGTCAGCAATGTATTTCGTCAGTCTGCCTGTTCTGTTCCCTGCTCTGTCTCTGGTGAATCCTCTCACCCTCTCGCACATCTGGCCTGTACCCCAGTTCTTGTGTAAATAAATATCTTTAAAAAAATATATTCCTATAAAAGCATAAAGGTTTGCGATAAAGAGTTAAAGATAATCCATTCTGTCTTATAATACTAGTTCAGGCATGATTGTTGCATTAAGTTACTGCTCAATAAGGAAATAAGTAATCAAAAAAATGTAGAGTCTCAGATGTTAGATGAGACTGGCTGTCTTAAGCATAAGCCCTTAAAGTGGAACTCTTGATTCTTGGTTTTATTTCAAAACAGGATTTCTAAGCTATTCACCTTCTACTTAGGAGTCTGATAACTCAAACAATGCCAAATTTTAGTACTATGTTCCATATTTGCACTTCAAAACTATTTAAGGCAATATTTGGAACTAAAAACAAGTTCAGAAGAATTTTATTTTCTGTGTTCACCTTTTACCTTGCTTTTCTATATTCCGATCAATTGATCTCTGTATGTGAAATAATAGTTCCTGGTACATGATATGACTTGTGTTGAAGCAATCTCTGACCAAACAGAAATTCACACATATATCAAATACGATTTTAGACATTTAAATTGACAATATGAATGATAAGTGAACATATTCAGGCATAAGTGGAAGAGATTAGGCAGGGTCTAGAATATAGGAAAAGACTGGGAATTGCAAATTGGTGACAGAGAGGCAGTAACAAATGTCTTGAGCACTGGTTGGTGTGGGTGGCAACGAACTGAAGTGGGAGGATAAGGTAAAAATTATAGGTTTGGATGCATACACATTGGAAGAGAAAATGAAAAGAACCACTGAAGAAGCTGATGGAGATTTCAATGAGATGGAATCAAGAGATCACATGGGTAAGAAAGTCCAACAAATGGAGAAAGAATGATTGATCATCTCTACTTTTGTATGAAGCCAAAATGAGATTTATAAAATGTCACTAGATTAATAATGAAGATATGGCTACATTTCAAAAGCACAGCTTAATAAGTAGATATGGAAAACAATTTCTGGAGTGAGAAAAGCTTTTCAAAACAACAGGAACAATTGTAGACAGAATTCTGAACTTCTGCACCCTGAAACGAAGTTGGAAACATGTAAAAATGTCCAATAAAACTTGTTCACATTGTTGTAGAAAATAGACAGTTCATTGCCTTTCATTCCACACAAGGAAGATACTGAATCAGATGGAATATAAATGTTTGAATGATACAGAAATAAGGAAGGATTCAGGGAAAAATCAAAGAAGATGAAAGTACAAAATTGGAAAGGGAAATGGATAACTCTCTAACAGAAATGCTTATAGAAATAACTGTACTTGAACAGTGCAAATTGAAATGTTTTTAAATGTCAGCTGAGCTTTTATAACAAATACCTGGGGAACTCTTATTGCTGTGATTTAAAACAGAGATTTACCAAGAATAACGAATGAGAAAAAAAGACACACCACTACAAATTATTCACAATGGAAATGTCTCTTATGATATGACAGCACTAAAGCCCAGCTTTTATCAAAAGATCCCAAAAACTGATATGTGAATTTAACCTAAAACTATAGGGAAAATGGAATAAGGAGAAGGAGGGCATTTTAGGGATGATCTCATCATTAACCCCAAATTACAAAAACTAAGAAATAGAATGATCAGAAATTGGGTGCAGCTGAATTCTAGTTTCAAGGTGAATTTAAAAAATGGTTTACATTTGAATAACATCATATAAATTACTATTTAGGAGAAAACTGACTTGATGTGGCAAAAGTAAAAATTACACTTTCTCCTCTCTTCCAGAGAAGTCCTATGTTCTCTGTCCCTCTCCTTTATCTTGTAAACTTCATAAGTATGTGCACTACCCCAATCACCTGCCCCAGCCTCCCCTCCTATTTCACTAGTCATCCGGAAATTCAATTTGCTAAAGTCCATTGAGATCTCCTAATCACCAAATCCAACGGACACATTTCAGTCTTCTTACTGAATTTACCTCTGGATTATATATACTTGACCCTTCTCTTTCCTGAAATTCTACCTTTGGTTTCCTTGAAATCAAACTCACTTACTTATCTCTCCCTTAATAAACACTGATTTTAAAATAATTTTGCCAAGAATCTTTTCCACAGTTGTATTTCATTCTTGATTTAAGCATTTATATATAGTTCTTCCTTTCCTACCCTTTAAATATTCTCACCTGACTCTAAGTGATGTAAGTGATAAAACTCTAAGTGATCACACTTAATCTCATGATTTAGCCATAATTAATACCAATAATTTCCAATGGAGAACATGGGAAGGATGGGCACAGATTCCCTATGGCACATATCAGTATGATGGCCTTCTTAACTATTATGTTTACATGATATATACCACACTCCTGGAATGAGAACCGCTGGCATATAAAGAGGGATACTACTACTACTAAGATTGTGTTGCACTGCTGAAAGACAGAAAAACTGGGGAACAACAGACAGTTGAGGCTGTACCTTAAACATTACTGGACATGGCCTCCCTGGTGGCACAAGGGTTAAACGCAACCTATGAATCTGTCCACAGCCTCTGCAGCATGAGTTCAATCCCTAGCCAGCGAGCTACCCATATGGTGCAGCAGACCTCTCCTGACTTGCCCGCTGCTCCCCTCAGCAGTGTATTTCAGTCAGTCTGCCTGTTCTGCTCCCCACTCTGTCTCTGTGAATCCTCTCACCCCCACACCTCTGGCATGTACCCCAGCTCTTGTAAGCATAAATAAGTAAATCTTTAAAAATTATTGCTGGACATACTCCATAGAGAGGTCAACTACCGGTTCAAGTACTAAAAGTGACACAAACTTCAAACTTTCTACAACTAAAGTCAACACCACCCAACCACTTTTTTTACCCCCACTTCCAATGTCTCTTTCTCTGATGTCCTACGTCATCTACCTAGTCACCAATATAAGAAACATATGACTTTTCTTAGTTTTCTACATATTTCTCCATTTTGCATTTATCACTAAGCTTTATTTTTTTTTTTTGATGATGGCTTTTTTTGAAATATTAATCACACACCATAAAATCTTCTCTTTTGAAGTATACAATTCACTGATTTTAACAGAGTTGCAATATTGTACAATTATATGTATCAAATTTCAGAACTTCTTTACCTATTAACAGTCACTCTCCCATCCCATATTCCCAAGCACCTACGAATCACTAATCTTTATGTGTCTATGGTTTTAGCCAAACATGTGGTCTTTTGCATGTGACTATGGCCTGTTTTTTGGTTTTTTTTTGTTTGTTTGTTTTTTGTGGACCCTCGCTGGTGGCA
Organism: Talpa occidentalis; assembly: GCF_014898055.3. Lineage (NCBI taxonomy): Eukaryota > Metazoa > Chordata > Mammalia > Eulipotyphla > Talpidae > Talpa > Talpa occidentalis. The sequence goes on along the minus strand of NW_023601543.1, from coordinate 69,493,989 downwards.
GGGGGAACAAACCAGCGTTGCAGAGGCTGTGGGCAGCCTGGAAGCCCAGCGCTCAACCGCTGCGCCACCAGGGGAGGCCCCTATGGCCTGTTTTAACATAATCCCTTTGAGTCAAATTTTCATCTCCATCTCTGCTTGCCTGGTCTACTCAAATGATATTTCTAACATTTCCCTGTAATATATCACCAACATATTTATTTAGAGAATAAATTTGATCAAATCTCTCCCCGCAAAAAAAAAAAAAAAAAAAAAAAAAAAAAACACACAAGAACACAAAACCTCAGTGGTAAATAATCACCTACAGTTGAAGTTCAAGTCTTAACTTTGCTTAAAAGTCACTCCATGATCTGACCCCTGCCTAACACTCTTGAGTTCTTTGGAAATCAAATGCTTCATGCTTTAAGTTTTGCCAATACTGAATAACTAATATTTTCTGCAAGCAAAATATTGTTCTTCATCTCTTTGCTTTTGTCAAGCCTTCATCTGAAAACACTATTCTCATCTGACTATATTAACTTATCCATTAAGACGCAGCTTTTGTTTACTCAAGAAGCTTATCCTGATACCCTCAAAAGCATATCCTGAATGTTTCTAGACTATTCCATGAAGATGTACATGACTTCATTATCACATTGTTTTATAATTATCTGCCTAAGTGTATCCTACCTTCACTATAATGTAAGCTCTTTGGGATGACAAGACCAACATAGTCATCTCTGTATTCCACATTGGCTATAGAATTCTTATAATGTATCAGTGAGTGTAATGATATCTAAATCTACTGAGGAATAAAAAATTGATAGACTTTAAATATTACTGGACATACTATGAAAAATTACTTTGGTCAATGAAGCAATAAAAAGAAGAAGATGTAGGTGCCTCCCCTGGCGGCACAGCGGTTGAGCGCTGGGCTGCAAGGCTGCCCACAGCCTCTGCAGCGGCGGTTCTCCCCGGCCGCCGGCGAGGGTCCCACAAAAAAAAAAAAAAAAGAAGATGTAGATCAATTTCTGGAGGCAGGGCCTCCCCGGTGGCCCAGCGGTTGAGCGCTGGGTTGCGAAGCTGCCAGCGGCCTCTGCGGCCCCGTTCGATCCCCGGCTGCTCCCCGGCCACCAGAGGAGGTCCCACATGGCGCGCAGACCTCTCCTGCCGCCCGCTGCTCCCCTCAGCAGTGTACTTCAGTCCTTCTGCCTGCTCTGCTCCCCTCTCTGGCTCTGGTGAATTCTCTCACCCTCCCGCGCTTCTGACTGTACCCAATGCGTATAAACAAAAAACAAAAACAAACAAATAAATAAATAAAACATGCCTCTATTAAAAAAAAATTTCTGGAGGCAACAAAGTACAGTCAACATGAACTGAAATGGTGACTGGCAGAAATTACACTTAGAACTGAATTAGATTCACTGATTCCATGATCATTCAAATCAGGATTGCATTAGTTATTTGTAGAATAATAATAACAAATGAAGACCATCCAAGGAAATTATTAACTTGGAAAATCAACAGGGTCATAATTAGAAGAATTGGGAGAAAGGAGGGCTGAAATTTTAAAGACTCTTTTAAAGTAGTTACAGACCTACCATAATTGACATGATGGTATAGATCTTCCAAATAATATTATGTCAGAAACAAAACTACAGCACTGTATAAATAATACATTCTTCCAATATCCAATACTGTACATTAGATGCATGTTCTGGTGGTCAGTCTCAATAAACAAATTGAGATTATCTTCAATGTTTGACTTTTCATTACACTAAGATATTTGTTTCCTGAATTGACTTGCTATAGTAATGTCTAGTTCCAAAAGGCTCAAAGAAAGAACTATTTTCTCTGATTTGCCTTGGTCCAGTTATTGCACTGATGATATTTAGATGATTAAATGTTTTTGAGAGCTAAGTATTTGCTATAAGCAGGTAAAAACTCTACATTCATAGACTACGTAGAAAGTATATAGAAAGACTCTACACTCACAGTCTATAGAAACATATTGTGGCACATAAATCTACATTTAATTAATTCATTGAGGCAATACCCAACATGTAGTAGTGATTCACCACTCATTCAGAATGTTCCTTCCATGATTCCTTTCCTCTTAAAATATCTTGCTGCAACTAAATATTTTATCTTTTTTTCATTTTCAATTGCTTCTAGAAGATCCATACTGAAGAATACTATACAGTCAGAGTTTATAGGTAAAAGACATATTCACTCCAAACCAACATTCAAAAGAGGGGGACAGTGAAACATTGATTTATTAGCAAATATAATCTACAATCTCAACTTTCTTAAAAAGTAAACCTAATATTTTTATGTATATCTCCCACTGTGAGCTCTCCAAAACAGGGACCTCACTGGAGGATTTTTTTATATTCCCAGCATTGAAGCAGGCTATAAATATTTTTTGAATTAATAAATGGTAATATGATAATCTACTGTGTGTTATTATCAGTTACATACATGTCAAGTACCACTTTCTGCAGCCACTAAATAATAAATGCTTGAGAATTGCATGGTTCTGCAAGTATTTGTATACCTTTACACTAGTACACTAAATAGGTGTATAGTAGAGATGAGAAAAGTTTAAGAGTAGTAAAAGCAAAAATACAACAAAATTTTCCATTGTTCAATGACTTTTTAAGACAGTAACAAAACTACTTCCTTGCTTAATTTTCCGCTAAGTCCCAGTGGGAAAATTTGTCCCTCCCCAAAAGCAGTAGGCTTTTGAGACACTTGGCTCTTGTTTCTAAGATGAGCTTCTTTATGAAGATAATATTTCTTGTCCTTTCTTTGGGGATGGGTTTGAGAGGCTTTACAGACACAGTGTATACTCTATCTTTAAACCCCAGTAATATTCCCCAAATACACTACAAGTCCTTCAGTAGCAGTAGAGATTTAAGTCAACCTAAGGTATTTTTAGTACTCACCTTTAATTATCCTGTTGAGATATTTTTTCCTAATAAAATATCTTTCAACTGAACCATCCTGGTATCTATCATCAGAAAATATCTATAATATAAACTTTAAATAGAATTGTATACAACTCATTATAATATTTAGGAAATATTTTTAAGTGGATAATATGAAGTATGAAATTTCACAGAGTCAAAGCTCAAATTCATATTGACCTTTGAAACTTAGGAGGATTATTTAAAAAGATGATTACCACTACACAATTTAAAATGAGAGCAACCATAAAATTCTTTCAGACTTCATACTGGATTGCCAATATGTAATTCCTGAGAATAACAGAGACTTAAGATATTCAGACACCGATCCAACATTGCTAGCTATAGTTTAGAATCAAACAAAGTGTTTTATTTAGAGTTCAAAATTCACAAAGCTTGTGAACAGGTCAAGCAGACTCTAATACACTACATCTGCTCCTACGTTTGCTTCATTTTTAAGATAAATGTCATTCAAAAAGTGTCTTCCCTATTCCCACATGAGTTCTTAGACTATTCAGAAAACTCATGGGGAGAAAGATTACTTATTCATGAAAACAGGGTTTCTTTGGTCATCCAGATTTGATTGGCATTAGCAGCAAACTATGCCTGACTCCAAAGATTTAAATATCATTATAGCATAATGAGGGTATTTAAATAATATCTATGCACTAGAACTTTCAAAGTAATTCTCATTCTGGAATAATTGTAGCCTATATTTACATAGATGACCTAACAAAATGACAAAGGATTATATTTCTGATAACTTCACTGTCTGGCAGACCAAAATATAGAATGTCTAGCATTCTCTTATGATATTACCAGAGGGTCCTCAGATTACTAACCACTTTTATCTGAAAATTGAATGAGCAAAATAAGAAATGGTTCATTACAATAGCTGTATGCATATGCCTCCCTAAAGTCTCCTTGTAATTCTATGCATGAATTAATTTTATTACTAGATCAGTGTATTTAAAATCAAGGGTAAATCAACTACTCTTGGAGAAAACATTTATAAACTGATCCCCTCCACAGAGAACTGCTGTTATAGATGGATATGTGTGGGTGGCGGGGGTGAGAGTACAACTGAAAATGTGGAATATTTCTGTGCACTGAGCTTGATGAAATCTGTACATAACAGACACAACTCGCTCAGATGAAACACTGTATATAAATAACACTCTCAAGTTCGTACTTACTGGGCATGAATCATATTTTACATATATAAGTAACAGTTGACAGCAGATCTAGCCTGAAATTTAGATTTTAGTGAGAGAATCCAGTTGAATTCACTTTTAAAACAAAGAAAATGTAAATGTCTACATTAATTTAGTATATGGAAAAAATGCTTTTAAATAAATTTGTTGAGTTGCACTTGACATACAAATCTAAATATCATATCTATTTAATGGATATAATTGGTAAGTTTTAGCATATGTAAAAACTAGGAAACTATCACGATAATAAAAATAACGAACCTCTTATCCAAAAGGCTCTTCAAACCCCATTCTATTTTTTTCTTTAGCAATTTTTATTTTTTAACTTCTTTTTTTTTAAGATTTATTTTTGTCAATTCCCCATACAATTGCACCCCCTTCATTTTGACCACAATCCCTCCTCTCCCCGCCCTCCCATCGTGGTGTATCTCTGTTTAAGTTGCTTTTGTATTTGATTTTTTCTTTATTATAGTTATTCTTTTACCTGGTCCCTACTTAGGTTTTCTAGATTCCTGCTATGAATGAGACCATCCGGTATTTTCTTTTTCTTTCTGGCTTATTTCGCTGAGCATGATCCCTTCCAGCTCCATCCATGTTGCTGCAAATTGCACAAGTTTATCTTTTGATTGCTGAGTAATATTCCATTGTGTATATGTACCACATCTTCTTGATCCAGTCATCTATTTTTGGGCATTGGGTTGTTTCCAAAGCTTAGCTATTGTAAATAGTGCTGCAATAAACCCCATATTAATCCACCTCTTCCACCCAACTCAACCTTTCCACTAAGTAACTACCTATCTGTTGCTTTCATTATGAAGTTAGCATGCATTTTCTACAATTTCATATAAATACAATCACACAGTGTGTAGTCTTTCTTTCCTTGCCTTCCTTCACTCAGCAGGGTTACTTTCAGATTCATCCATGTTTTATACATATCAATAGTCCATTCCTTTTTTTCCCTCAAATTTATTGATTGGCCAAGATTTGCATAATTATATAATTTTGAGAGTACAACTTCAACTTTCCATGTGTGTACACATTTCACTCACCTTCCACCAAAATTCAGTGCCAATACCCTATCACATTTCCTCCCCTGTCCCTTCTTCCCTACCCTCATACAACCCTTCTACTAACCAGCATATTATTCACAGAGACTAAGAATTATTTTCGTTGTGCTTTGCCAGTTTGCTCACTTTGGTTATTTATATTCTGCAAATGAGTGAAACCATCCATAACTGTCTTTCATTTTCTGACTTCTTTCACTCAGTATAATCACCAAGTGTTAGCAAGCATGTGGAGGAAAGGCAACACTCATCCACTGTTGGTAGAAATGTAAACTGGTGCAGACTCTGGAAGTAATATAGAGATTCCTCAAAAACTAAAAAATGGAAATTCATATGATCCACTTCTTGGTATTTACACAGATACCAATATGAATAGGAAGACACTAATTCAAAAGGATCTATGCATGCCTATGTTCACAATGTTATTCACAAAAGTATGACATGGAATCAACTGGTTAAGAAATTAGAATACATACTCAACTGAATATGACTCAGTATGAAGAAAGATGAAATTGTGTGCCTTTGGGACAAAATGGATAGATCTTGAGGGAGCAGTCCTCTTTATATCGAGTTGCATTCCATTGTATAGATAAACCACCTTTTCACAAAATTTATTCATAAGTTCGCAAATATTTTGGCTTTCCACTTTTTAGCTATTATAATGAAATCAGTTCTGCTCATTCCTGGACAACTTTACATGGACATATGCTTTCATCCTTCATGAGTAAATACCTAGGAGTAGAATCACTGGTCATAGAATAGATGTATTTTTAACTTTTTAAGAAACTAACAAATGTTATCTATGTGACTGTACTACTTTACATCCTCAAGAACACTTGTCCCCAAAGGTTTCTATGTACATTTAGCCAAACAGGACATGTGCTTTAAGTACTTTTATTAGGCAGAAGCATTCCTTCTTCATGCAACATATACTATATATGGTGGGCCCATTTTATAGAATGGAACATAAGTTGACACTTCTAAATTATTATAAAATTGACTTCCCTTCCTTTTACATGCAATGCAGTATGAAAAGAAAAGTACATAAAGAACTAGATCTTAATTTTTTAAAGATTTTATTTATTTATACAAGCACTGAGGGTACAGTCAGAAGCGCAGGAGGGTGAGAGAATCACCAGAGAACAGAACAGGCAGACTGATGAAATACACTGCTGAGGGAGCAGCGGGCATGGCAAGAGAGGTCTGTCGCGCCATGTGGACTCTCGCCGGTGGCCGGGGATCGAACCGGTTCTGCAGAGGCTGTGGGCAGCTTTGCAGCCCAGCGCTCAACCGCTGTACCACCAGGGGAGGCCCAAGAACTAGATTTTATTGAATGCTTTTTAATCATTAATACCATCTCTACAATAGTCACAGCAAAATTCTAAATTCCTTTCTCATTGCTTTTTAAAATATATATGGTGTATGTTATATACATTCCACAAGAAAAAATTTCAGAGATCTTGATGTTTTTAAAGAATGTAGAACTCACAAATGTGAATCCAAATATTAGATAATTACTTGAAACATTTTACAATGTTTCAAATAGGGTATAACTCTTTAGTTAAACAAACACCATTACTACATACAGAGTCACATTTCAAATTTTGAAACACCCACAGAAACATTTTATAAAAGAGCAAAATGAATGGTTTTCCTTTTAAAACACTCTTCAGCTACTTGGTATATATTTTATTATGATTAAAACTGAATGAATATAGGTACATTATGAATATGTAATGATATATATTAAAGTTTCAATGTATTCAGAACAGAACCCAAATGTCACTATAAAATTTTCAAAGCTAGC
>NW_023601543.1:69465000-69486859 GCF_014898055.3 Talpa occidentalis | reverse complement strand
GCCAAGAGCCACACACTCAATATGCCAATAGCTCAGTGAGAAGGAACCTGTCCCAGGCCCATCAAGTACCAACGTTGTGTGGCCTGGAAGCTAGGGTCACTGAACACAACACTTGGAACCATCACATGGATTCAGGCATAATTCATTTCATCACACACCATGGTGTTTCAAGATAGTGCACAAGAGCGGCCAACAAGATTACAGAGGATAGTCGGTATTTTTTAGCAATAAACTATTTTTTTAAAGATTTATTTATTTATGCATACAAGAGCTGGGGTACAGGCCAGAGGTGTGGGGGTGAGAGGACTCTCCAGGGACAGAGTGAGGAGCAGAACAGGCAGAGCCATTGAAATACACTGCTGAGGAGAGCAGCGGGCGAGGCAGGAGAGGTCTGCTGTGCCATGTGGGTTGCTCTGTGGCTGGCCGGGGGATGGAACTCATGCTGCAGAGGCTGCGGAAGCTTCATGGGTTGTGTCTTAACCCCTTGTGCCACCAGGGAGGCCCAATAAAGTATTTTAATTAAGATGTGCAATATTTAGTCATAATGCTGGCATAATGCATAATGTCAGCCTGCCACTGTGGGGGGCATGTTTTGAGTCAGGCTCCTTTTTGTCTCCAGCTGCCATGTTGAAACTTCTAGGTAAAAATTGAACAGCCTGACTCAGCCATTTGATAACTACCAAAAAATAAGGGCTCATCTGCTGATCATGAAAACAGGTCCACACAGCAGAACCTCCTGTCTGGAAACCTGTGCCCACCAATCAGAGGCAAATAGATCTGAGAACCAATCCATATATTTCACTGCAACTGACCTAAACTCAAACCATCTCCCTGGCCTGATCCCTTAAAACTCCCCTGTGCTGTGACCCTGTTGGTACACACCTTGGGGGGCTGCCCTTTGCACCCTAATTGTGATTCCTATTCTTGAACAAACACCTTCCTGCTTAAAGCCTGATTATGTCTCAGTCGATAATTTTGATATCAGAACGGTGGGGTCTGCGATTGCTATGCACCCCCTATGGAATGTTGCCTGGAAATTCCATTCAAGAGCTACCCACATATTAGCTACTTGTGCCAGAGAATTTTATTTCCTCTCTCCTCCCATCTCAGTACTGCACTCCTGGCCCCAAACTCCTGTTCCTTTTCAGTTAAATCCAGCCTTTATTCAAGATTTGTTGGCACCCTGAGCGCTATCCATTTGGTGAGTACAATCTTTCATTTTTTCTGTGGGCAAAAGTGCCTCCTTTGGCAGGGTATGTATATGTGAGATCCACTCATTTTGAGGCTTCAAATTTGCCTTCTTCCAGATGCAGCAGGTTTATGCAAAAATTCTGGGCCATTATCATGTGCTCATTGTGAAAAGTGGATTTGATAAATTAAGGAAGATGTGGGTGGAGAGGCTTTTAAGCTTTCAAAACTTCTTTGTTTAAACCTGTAGATTTAAAATAAGAGAAATTCTGAGATCTCATTCTTCTCTTCCTCTTTCCACTCTATGACCTCCTGTCTTTTTGAATCATTTGTCATAAGAAGGAAAATAATAGGGTCAGGATAGGTCTTCCTTTCGCTCTTGGTGTGCCAAGAGCTTGGCTTCACTCCCAAATAACTGCTATCCAGTGTCTGATAGGAATTTTTATCTTAAAACCCTTTGCATGACCAAAATGCAGCTCTAAAAGCAGTTCTTAAAGTCATTCTACCTAGTCTTCAAGAAATCTTTAGTAGAACCATTCCACTAGAAGGCAAGCTTTCGAGAGATAACAAAAGAAAGAGTGAAAAGGACAAAGGAAAGCCCTTTCCCCCCCTAAAATCAGCTGCTGAGGAAATTGATGTCCAAGCACAAGCACATGCAGTACCTTTAAATGATGCCCTGGACTGCCTTCTTCATGGTTTTGGTATGACTGTGCCCATGTTGGTGGGTAGCTGCCTTGCCCAGACTCTGGCCCATGACTTTCAAGTTGTTAGAAGAACAATAAGGAGCAGATGCTGAGCCTGTGATGACATTTTGAATGAACTCCACCCCCTGACGTTTTTTACAGACTCTGCTCCCATCTCCACTTCAAAGACATCTCAGATACTGAGAATTACAGCTCCCAGCAGGTGATGACCTTATTTCCAGAATGGAATGGGACTTCTGGGAACAAGGGGCAGAGTTAAGTGGCCATGTTTGAAGACATGCATGCTCTTGCTCTCTTGCTCTTCTGGTTCTGACTCGCACCCCGGTACTGACAGAAAAGATTCATGGGAGAGACAAGTGGGTGAGAGATGTGGGAGGCTGTTCCTGGTTATCGGCAGAGACAAATGACAGCCATCATCTTGACCTCATTGTGGATTATGTGGTACATTTTGAATTCTGACCCTTTCCTTCTGTCCCAACTCTCTGGGACCTGCCGAACCCCTCTCTCATTCCTTGCTGGAAGCTATCTTACACTTACGGCCAAATTTCAGGTCTCAGCAGCCATGTTTCAAGATGAGCCCATTTGGCTGGGCATTTGCCCATGAAGGGATGGGTAATTTTTGTAGTTTATTAGAAATATCCTTTCTTCTCTCTCTATGCACACCAAAAAAAAAAAAAAAAAATCTTTCATACTAAGAGTCTGCTTCCACTGCCTTCTTGCATCCATGGCCAAATTCTTTTTAGAGCATACACCCCTTAACAGTTTGGGGTCCCTGGGTATCCTCAGTCACTCACTAACAATGTGATTGCTTGTTGAAGGATTCAATTGTTCTTTTATAAATTAATGAGTTTTCGTATTGTACCTGACTCATGGCAAATCATTTTTTTCCCTGCAAACAAAATTTAAATAAAAGCCATGAAGTTTGTGTTTATGTCTGATTGTATGTTTCTGTGTGTCTCTCCACATTATACTGTTCTAATATCTGGATGACATTACCAAAGTTAACTTACTAATGAGTTTTATTTAATTATAAATGTTTATATAAATTATTGCTAAAACTGAGAAAATAATAGAACTAACCCAACTGATTTTCAAATTAATGTGATCTGGGATAATTTTTGGTAAATGAAAGCTAGTTTAATATTAGACAGTTTGATTTCAAACAGGCATGTCTTTAATGTTATGAGCAATAAGTATTTTTTATTAACTAAAGAGATTTGGGTTCTTAATAAACATGTGTTGTGCTATCTTGAAAAGCTATACTATGAGGAAGAAACATGAAAAGTATATTTCAATCGAAAGCATGCTGGTATAGCAGACTGTATTGTAAATTCCCAGAGTTGACTTTTACTTTTTGTAATACTAGTGCTTAATTCAAGCTTGAGGCCAAGCATCCTTATCAAGGAAGCATCTGTTTCAAAGAGGCCTCAAACACATGGCCTAGTCATGTGACTACATAAGACCCAGGCCACCATGCTCCTCCCCCAACTGTCCTGTTTTACAGATCCTGCCTGATTAGATAACTGTCCAATGAGAAATAATTATGTCTTTCCTTTTCCCTTCTTCTGTCTCTCTTCCCACACTTTAAACTACAACTTTTACTATTGCTATGAACCAAAAAAGAGTACGTCCACAAAACCCTAAAACCCTCATCTTCAGTGCCAATAAAAAAGCTGTACCCCAGACCTGGCTGGCTTTCGTGCTCGCTGGCTCTCTTCCCACACCACCAGCCTTACTGTGTCATTTCCAGATCTTCTTAGGAGGGACTATTCCTTTTCAAACTTTCCTAATGGTTATTGCTGAAAAAGGCATCCTGTGACCATCAGAACACTAACTATTGGTCCAGTGATAATATCAACAGGTCAGCATCAGCACGGACAGTTCACAACTGCTTACATCTTACTTTTCATTAGAAGGCAAGGTTCCTCAGAGTTATGAACTCTAAATTAATGGATATTAAAATTAATGAAAATAAAGAAAATATTTCTGTATAAAAAAAGTGAGATGTTTATCTTCAATAAGAGAAAGTATAAAGAATGGAAATGTGTATTTTTATTAAGAAAAAAGAAGATAAATTTTGCTCTAAAGAAAATACCAACTTTAATGTGCTTGTTTTGAGAAACGTTGCGTGGTGTACCATGGCCCGGAAGAAGTGATTAGATTCACAGTGGGCTGACCTCTAGGGCAAGTAGTTTGGCTAACACTGATGCCTCACTAGAGGTTAAAGTACGAATTGCAAAGTAGGAGGAAGAACTGAAGTTAGAGACTTTAGCATGCAGCCCAGCAAGGAAGGGAAAACAGAAGGTGCTGTAAATTAAGGTGGAAGCACTTGTGACAAGGCCTTATTAGGACATGTAGGCGTAGAATCCCTAAGAAAAAGGACAAAATTTAAATAGTAATTACCCTAGACTTCTAACAACAACAGAAAAATATGCCACAGAACTCCTAGAATTTGATTTTCTGTCCCTTTAAGTTGTAAATCTTTTTTTTCCAGTTTCATTTGAACATTTATTTTTTTAAGGTTTTTTTTTTTTTTTTTTTTTTGCCTCAAATGGCAAAAAAAAAAAAGTCTTTAAAACAAGGAAAAGTGTTTGTACCTTTCTGTTTGAACTCAAAATATTAACCAAACCACTTTCTACTGTCAAGGAATGAGTAAGGTCAAGTTCACTGGAATGCTACAAATAAGGCTTATCAAGCACAAAGGCCACTACATAAACTGTTCTTCTCAGGGCCCCCTCCTGGTGGCGCAAGGGGTTAAGCACTGCACTGTGAAGCTGTCCACATCCTCTGCAGCATGAGTTCGATCCCCGGACGTCCAGGGAGCTACCCACATGGCCCAGCAGACCTCTCCTGTCTACCTGCTACTCCCCTCAGCAGTGCATTTCAGTCAGTCTGCCTGTTTTGCTCCCCACTCTGTCTCTGGTGAATCCTCTCACCGCCCCCTGCATCTCTGGCCTGTCCCCCAGCTCTTGTATGCATAAATAAACTAACATTTAAAAAAAATAAAAATAAACCATTCTCCTCACCTGCTACTCTCTCACCTTCCCAAAGAGTAACTTCCAAAGCATGTAATAAATTCACCTTAAATATTTAGGATGAGCTGCAGCATTTCTTACAATGGCATCAGTTAGTTTTTGGGGGAGGTTGTAGCTTTGAATTAAGTTTCAAATGAGGTGTGATTAGACAAGCCTAGTTGAGGGAGTCTACCCAGACATTCTAGCATAGCCTCATCTGCAGAGATTCTAACACCTGACAGAAGCCTGCTTCACACCTTTATCTGGGCTCAGTGTTCGCCGGAAACTTGCATCCTTAACTCAGAGCCAGTGGGTCTGTCTGGAGGCCTGAATAATCTATAATTACTGCGTTAAGAGTCTTAACTTATTTACTGATAACTTTCAAATTCTAGCATCAAAAATGGTTACATTACTGAGGGCTCAGCGTGAAGACATGCTATGTTATTATATGACATACATTTTTCAGAGGAAGTCTGCTTTTCTCCAGCCTTCTAAACAGCAGCCTCTAGAGATAATCCAATGGGAGCTTTAATTATAAATTGAGGGACAAGTTTTAGGAAAAATTTTTTTAGAATAAGTCTCTGAAAACAACCTGGAGAAAATAGTAAGGTAAATCAAGTACAAATACTACTTGTCCTAAGCTATATTTAGCACAAAATACAAATAATATATTGTAATTTTATTCATTTTTTCTATTTTTCTGACTGGTTAGAGTCAATCAAAGCCTTAGTAACCAAAAATTTTCACATCTTTGAGGGGTCATTGTACAGAACATGAAATTAGGTGGCACAAGCTGTCAACAGAGCCACTGTAACACCACAGCTGTGGTTATTTATGTTTTCTGCCTAATCTGATCAGAAATGCAGAGATGTTCGATATCATGTGAGTGTTCTCTGTTGCTGAGCAAGGCATCATTCAAGAAAAGTCTGCCAAATTGGACCACATTGATGACAGGATCACATTAATAACCTGAAGTTGTAAACATTATCAGCCTCTGAAATGTAGACACCTAGAAGATAACCAAAAACCATTCTAAGAGACTGAAAAAAAAAGTAAGGACTTCAAATACAGACTGCAAGAGAATCTCCTTTGAATTTCAATTTTCATTAGAAATGATGGATTCTACCAGTCAAAAAGTGGAGCTAAAAGACACTTCTCCAAAGAGGAAATGCAGGTGGCAAACAGGCACATGAAAAAATGCTCAATATCCCTTAATAATCAAGGAAATGCATATCAAAACCACAATGAGAACATCACCTCACACCAGTAAGAATGGCCCACATTAAAAAAACTAACAACAAAAAAATGCTGGCGAAGATGTAGAGAAGAAGGAATCCTTTTGCATTGCTGGTGGAAATGCAAACTGGTCTAACCACTATGGAAAGCTGTATGGAGGACCCTCAAATTACTAAAAATGGATCATGACCATTACATGACCCAGCAATTCTACTCCTAGGAATCTACCCAAAGGACATAAAAACATTAATTCAAAAGGAAACCTGCATTCCTATGTTCACTGCAGCACTATTTACAATAGCTAAAATATGCAAACAACCTAAATGCCCCAAAACAGATGACTAGATCAAGACCAAGAGACACACTATGGGGGTGTGGGGGCAGAGGTAGGAGAAGGGAGTAGGATCAAAACAAGGGGGTGGGAATTGTATGGGGACTATAACCAAGATGAAAACACATACATTGTGCCAAAATGAAAAATGATGTAAAAAAATATTGAAAAAAAAATAAGATGTGGAATACTATTCAGCAATCAAAAAAGTTTAACTCATGCCATTTGCAGCCACATGGATGGGGAAGGTATTATGCTCAGTGACATAGGTCAGGAGGAAAAAGGAAAATATCAGGTGGTTTCACTTATAGGAGGAACACAGGGGAACCATACAAGGGATCAGGACAAAAAAAAGATAAAATTAGCAGGCAAACTATAAATTGGAGACATTCAAGGGGGGAGGGAGAGGGATCAAAACAGGAAGGAAGAGCACAAGAGTCTATGGGGACAACACCTGAGAGAATAAATCAAACATTGTACAAAAGTGAATAACAATGTAAAAATACATAAATAAAAAAAGAAATTAAGCATTCTAAAAGATGAAAGAAACAAGTGTATACAGAAAGTAGGGTGAGGGGAACAGAATGTGCTTTTCTGGATAAAAAAGTAAATGACATGGATTTTCTTTTTGTAAAAGAGGGAAGAGAAAAATAACTTTGTCTTCAAATAAAATGTGTGTTCCAAGATGAATAAAGAAGTAGGACAAATGCTGGGCACTTGTCCAAGATGGCAACAGAACAGGTTCCTTGCTCACATCTGAGAGGAATAGCTAACAGTTAACCAGAGGGACGCGACATTGAGAGAATGCCACAACTTGTCCAAATGAAACATTCTTGGGCAGTGGAGACCAACACACACTGTACGGAGGAGACATGGAGAAGATTCATGCTTCACTGAACAGGAGCTGGGTTGAGAGAGATGGCTGGAGGCTGCAGTCTGGGGTGGGGTGCACAGATGAGAGGACTGTCACATCAGCCAGGAGACCCCAGGCTGACAGCATGAAAATGGTATGGAGGCATGCACTCAAGACAGGGGAAACCCATACTGAGGAGCTCAGTGGCCTACACAGGCTGATAGCATCGAAGGAAAAGAATATAAAGCAATTTAGACGGCACAACCTCTCCCCTACCCCTCTGGGATGGTGCTGACCTCATGAAGGGGGCTGACAAAGCACACACTGTCTAGCCCTGGATGTGGAACACCACAGGGGTGGGATATCAGTGGTAACACAAAAGCGAGTCCCCCACCCCCACATATTACCACCACCAGACACACACTTTCAGACCCCTCTTCTACCCTGTTGACTCAGCAACTGCAAAAGCAGGTCTCAGGAGCTACAGGAGCAAGCAAAGCCTACAGAAAATGAAATCAGGGCCTCCCTGGTGGTGCAGCGGGTTGGGCACTCTGCAGTGCCGGTTCAATTCCTGGCCAGCCAGGGAGATTCCCACATGGCACGGCAGACCTCTCCTGTCTCGCCCGCTGCTCCCCTCAGCAGTGTACTTTGGTCCCTCTGCCTGTTCTGCTCCCTGCTCTGTCTCTGGTGAATACTGTCACCCTCCCATGCCTCTGGCCTGCACACCAGTGCTTGTATAAATAAATAAATCTTAAAAAAAATGAAATCAAATCAAACCCAAGAGCCACCTGTGGGAAAAATAAAAGGATTTCAACTCTCCAAGTTACTGCTACAGATAATGAAGAAAATAAGGAAAATTTTTAAAAACAGGCTGACAAAAAACACATGACATCTCAAGGGAATATATCACAAAGAGAGCACAACTCTGCAAAATGCAATCACATAAACATGGAAGATTTTATCTCCCTACCATATAAAGAGTTGTGATAGACATAACACAGTAAGGCAAATCAAAGTAAACAAGAGAACTCAGAAAAGCTAATCCAAGAGATATAAGAAATTCAGGGGAAAAAATGAGTTCAGGAAAAAAAAAATCAATGAACAGAAGGTAAAAAATGGAAGCTTTAAATAAGAAAATAATGGATTCATAATGTCAAGGGCTCAGTATATAAGAGCAAGTATTCAAGAGAAATCCATGGAAGAACAGAACAAATTAAATCAGGACCTTGAAGATATTAATGCACAAAAGAATCAGGTGAAATAAAATGTAAAGAAAAAATGAAAATATATCCAAATCCACTGGGAAAGGCAACAGATGAACCTACTGGACATTTATAGGGCACTGCACACCCCCAAAAAGCTGAGTGTACACTCCTTTTCGGTACACATGGAACATTTTTGAGGATAGACCACATAGTGGGTCATAAAACAAATGTCAATAAATTCATAAAGGTTAAAATCCTATCAAGGATCTTCTCTGATTGCAATGGTATCAAACTAGAAATCAACCACAAAAAGTGTGAAAAAATGTGGAGACTAAACAACATGCTACTGAATAACTACTGGGTTAATGAGAAAATCAAAGGAGAATTTGAAAAATACCTGCAGAGAAATAAAAATGAAAACATGAGCTACCAGAAGCTGTGAGATACAGCAAAAGCATCTCTAAGTGGGATATAAATAACAATACAGACCTACATCAAAAAAAAAAAAAAAAAAGCCTTCAAATACTCTAACCTAATCTTATACCTTAAGGAACTAGGGAAAAAAGACAGGCATAACAAGTCAGTAGAAGGAAGGGAATAAGACAAATCACAGCAGAAATTAACAAACAAATAAAAAACCCAGTATGAAGAAAATGAATGAATGAAACCAAAAGCTCTTTCTTTGAAAAAATTAAAAAAAAAAAAGCGGGGGGGTGGGGAGGGGAGAAACCTCTAATAATGCGATCATAAATGAAAGAGGAGAAGCTCCAACAAACATAAGGCTCATAATGGACTACTATGAACATCTTTATACCCATAAATTGGGCAACTTAAAAGAAATGTACAAATTTATAGGACACATTATAAAAATGAATCTGAAAAAAAGGAAAATCTGAACAGACCAATCACAAGGAAGGAAATTGAGGTAGTGATCAAAAGTCTCTCAAAAAAACTAAAGCCCAGGTTCAGATGGTTTCTCTAGTGAGTTCTACCAAATCTTCAAAGATGAATTAATACATTTCCTTCTCAAACTCTTTCAAAAAAAAGTAAGGATGAGGGAATGTTTCAAAACATATTTTATGAGACCGTTACCTTGACAACAAAAGTAGACAAGAACATCACAAAAAAAGAAAACTACAGATTAGTTTCTCCAATGACCATAGGTGCAAATGTCCTAAACAAGATCTTAGCAAAACTAATTCAACAATGCATAAAAAAGATCATGACCATGTGACATTTATTCCAGGAAACAAGAATGGTTCAACATTCACAAATCATCCACTCATACACCACATCAGAAAAGGAACAATAAAATCATGGATCTTATCAATAGAAGCAGAGAAAATATTTGACAAGATTCAACATCCATTTATGATAAAAGTATGACCAAAATGGGGATCGAAGGAACATGCTCCCAACATAGTGAAGGCCATATGACAAACCTACAGCTAACACCACAAATGATGGTGCAAAAACGAGACAGTCACATGTACAAGAGTGACACTAAACCATTATCTCAAACTATACACAAAAACTAAAAAATGGTTAAAAACCTTGAATGCAAGACCTGAAATTCAAAAATATATAAAAGAAAACATAAGCAAAACATTCCAGGTCATTGGCTTCAAGGATATTTTTGAAGACTTGACACCAACAGCAAGGGAAAGAAAGCAAAAACAGACAGGATTATATCAAACGAAAAAGTTTCTGCCAGTGAAAGTCACTATTATTAAAATAAAAAGGAAGCCTACTGGGCCTCCCTGGTGGCGCAGCTGTTGAGCGCTGGGCTGCGAAGCAGCCCGCAGCCTCTGCAGCACCGGTTCGATCCCCGGCCGCTGGGCAAGGGTCCCACATGGCGCGCAGACCTCTTCTGCTGCCTGCTGCTCCCCTCAGCAGTGTATTTCGTCAGTCTGCCTGTTCTGTTTCCAGCTCTGGCTCTGGTGAATTCTCTCACCCTCCCGCGCTTCTGACTGTACCCAGTGCTTGTATAAATAAATAAATAAATCTTTAAAAAATTAAAAAAAAAAATAAAAAGGAAGCCTACTGAGTGGGAGAAAATATTTGCACATTATAATCCAACAAAGGACTAATATCCAGGATCTGAATAAAAAGAAATCTAGTAACCCAGTCAAAAATGAGCAGAACAGCTCCAAAGAAACATGCACATGGTCTTCAGGCACATGAAAAATTGTTCAGCATCACTTATCCTCCAGGAAATGCAAATCAAAACCACAATCAGCACCCCAGGCCCGTGAGAATGGCCCATTTCAAAAAGAGCTGACACAAGAAGTGCTGGCCAGCGTGTGGAGGAAAAAAAGAACATTTTTACACTTTTGATGAGAATACAGATTGGTTCAGCCCCTATGGAAAACAGTGTGAAGGTTCCTCAAAATATTCAAGATAGATCTGCCATATAATCCAGCAACTTCATTCCAGGTATCCACCAAAAGCACATCAAAACACTGACTTGAAGGGATATATGCACTCCTATGTTCACTACAGTACTATTTGCAGTAGCTAAATTATAGAAACAACCTATGTATCCAATGACTGATGAGTAGATTAAGAAGATATGGAATCAGTGCACAATGGAATACAACTCAGCTATAGAAACAGATGAAATCCTGCCATTTGTAGCAACATGGATGGGACTCGGGGAGGATTATGCCAAGTAAAAGAAGTTAGAGGGATAAAGACAAATACTGGATGATTTCACTCCTAAGTGGAATATAAAGGATCAAAATAAATGATCAGAGAAAACTAAAGCAAAACACTCGAGAAATTTGCAGAAATGAGACTACTAGAAGGGGATGGTAGAGGAGAGGTGAAGAAAGAAGGGGCCAAAAGGATATGGTAGAGGGTAATGGGTGCTCTGATGGTGGGCATAGAGGGGTAATATACATCCAAAGATGTGTGGATCTATACCCCTAAATCATACAGTTTGTAAACCAATGTTACTTCATTAAAAATTATAAAATTAAGAAAAATATGCTAAAAGCTTATAAAATACACAAATGGTAGAGGCTTATGGAAAAGGAATCTTGTAAAAGGAATTTTTATGTGTGGTGAAAGGAAGATTAGAATGGGTATCTATAACTTGACTTTCAGTTAAAAGGAGAAAGCTTTTTTGAATGCAAAAAATTCATGCTTCTTATTATCTTTGTCATCAGATCTTTAGTTAACTAAGTAATCCTAGGCTTGTCAATATTAAGAGCTAAATTTTGCTCAAAACTATGTGAATCTTCTAAATATGCACTTGGAATCTGTGTCACTTTAAATGGAAAATTAAGTATTGTTTCATAATAATCTCTGATCTTATTTAAGTGCCCTAATCTTCTGATACTTTTTTTTAAAGATTTATTATTTATTTATTTATTTTTTTAATTTATACAAGCACTGGGTACAGTCAGAAGCGTGGGAGGGTGAGAGAATTCACCAGAGCCAGAGGGGAGAGCAGAGCAGGCAGACTGACAAAGTACACTGCTGAGGGGAGCAGCGGGCACAGCAGGAGAGGACTGCATGTCATGTGGGACCTTGCACGGCCAGGGATCGAACCGGCGCCACAAAGGCTGCGGGCAGCTTTGCAACCCAGTGCTCAACCGCTGCACCACTGGGGAGGCCCCTTTCTGATACTTTTGACAGACTTCTAACATCAAATTCTAGATAAAGTCTTGTATAGTTAATTACTATGAGATGTTCATCCAAAGGTTCCCTGAAACACCTTCCTGTAAGATTTGTTCTCCCTTATAAAAGGAGGGCTATTACACCCATTAGATTTATTTTATGTCAAACTACATAGAATGCTCTGTTAAATAATACTAACCTTAATTTATACTTATTTGTATATGTTTTATTAATATAAGTGTTCTACAAATTATATGAACTTCCTCAAAGTCAGATAACTTCTGGTATAGCACCTGTGTTTCTGGTTATTATTTTAATGTATTGTCTATCAGAAAATTAAGCATAGTTCCTTGCCAAATGCATTATAATGGAATCTTTATGGTCACTTTTTATTATTTACAGAACTTATTTATTATGGTACATTTCCCAATTTGTTTCAGATTCACAGATTCACAGAAAAGACGAACAAATACTCTAGAATAAAGGTTTATAATAAAATTGAATTGGGTAAGGATTTCCAGATCTTATGGAGAAGCTAGATTTAAACAGAGCAAAGATAGGACTGGAGGAAATGAAAAGTATGATCGTAATTTTTATTTAAAACATTGTTGAAATTGAATTTGAGTTAGGAATGTTGCTTTGAGTTAGGAATGTATATGCAATTTTAATTCATGCTTTTCATAATATCAAATGCTAACAAAAGTATAGCAAAAGACATCATAATGGTATAAAAGTTTAAAACAAAATAGATGTTTGAGTTGAGAAAAAAATATTTGAATCCTTTTTGAGTATTTAGGCATATGTGTGTTTACAAATAAGTGTACATACATATACTTTTCTAATGTATGTGCACAAGCATGTAAAACTCGGATTTAATGACAAGAAAAAATAATCAAATTAGGATTTTCATATATTAAGTATTCTTGTTTAAAATAATTTATTTGAAGCTATCAATTTGTGTCTAAAATTAACTATGGCACGTGAATGTTGTTTATATTGGGCTATTTACTGTCCGAGTTATAGATATCTACAGTATTTGTGTTGACATAATTTTGGTTTAAAATAGAATGAAAAACTAGATCTCTGAATTCTTATTTTAACATGCAAATTATTTTTATATCTTTTTGTCAATGTTTATTTCAGTATTGAACTGCCAAATCATACTATTGATATTTTCAGTTTATTTTTGGAATATTAAAGTATAAACTATTAATGTCTTACCACTTTTGAAACTATCTTCACTTTTACAGAAACTATCTTCACTTTTACTTTTTCTGTAAACATATAGCAATACATGTTTAGCAGTAGCTAGTCATACCAAAAAGATTTACTTTGAGATTTAAATAGTGTGCATAACAGCAAAATGAGGCTTATATGAGATAAAAATGGAAAAATGAATGAGTACCTTAACTGATAATTTACTGAAATGATTCTTCAAACTAACATTTCTAGGTTTTTCCCCCATTCTTCTGGCTTGGACTTATTAAAAATTAAAACTTTCATTTTTTTAAGCCATATAAGCTAAAATGAAAGAACTTGATACAAACTTCAGAGAAATATCACATTTAAATTACCTTCCTGAATGCTGCTGTGTGGGACACTCAGAAAGTTTACCTGAATGCCATCCAGCAACACCAGAGGCATTCCAGTGGCAAACCCGAGATGCATCCAGAACTCTTCCACTGGCTGCCCTCAGACTTCTGACTAAATTTGTGGTCTGCTCCCAACTTAACCTTTGTTTTTATTTCTACAGAAATGGCTCTTATTAAATACCCAAGGGCTTACACCAGAACCCTTTGCATTGGTAGCCACTGAATCTAACCTTTTCAAAGGAGATATCCCTCTTAATTTTTGTAAACAGCTGTTGAAGCTGGTTAATAAAAAGGAAAACTTAGTCATTAGCTCATTATAATGCTTTAACTCTGAAAGATGGAAAGATCCACTATGGGATAAAGCCAGGAGACTCTGTTTACTGAAAAAGACATCTCCAACCGAGATGGAGAGGACCCAGTCAGATACTCTTAGCCAACCTTTAAGGATTTATATTACAGGGCATGGACTCCTTGGGTCCATCTTTCTCACCCAAAGGAGGCCTCTGGACCTGAAATCAGAAAAAGTCATCCAACTGGAGAGCTCACCTTCCACTTGACCAAGCAGATGACATCTAATGCAGACTGCTTACACAAGGCTCTGGACCAAGCCAGTGCATCATTCCTATAATATTCAGACTCAACTCTGTTCATCAGATTCTTATGATACTAACTTGTGCCAAGATGGAACACAGTAATAAATCTTTTTATTTATTGATAAAGTACCCTATTGATTTATGCTTTATTAGAATTACAAGCATGGTTTAGGGAAATTACCCTTAGCATCTTCTGTATTGCATTTCGAGAGCTTTTAGCCCTCCAGACAGTAGGAATACCTTAAACATGGATACCCATAATTTTCCCTGGGTAGCCCCAACTGCTACTTAGAAAAACAATGTATTGTTAGGCTGTCTCAAAGACTTGCTGATTGAGGAAATTTAACTTATTAGTGGATATATCACCTAAACCCTCAATCTATTTATGAACACTCCGTGTCTCTAGTAGATCATTATAGGCCCTGTGATGCCCTATATCATTAACTTCCATTCTGGTCAAAGCCACAGTCTGCAAGGCATTTGAAGGGTAGAAGCTATGGTTAAAACTACTTACTGTACTTGAACACCACAGGAATACACACACACATAGAAAAAAAAATCACTGAAAACACGCATTGGCTACAGGAAGTTAAGAAAATGAATTCTCTATATAAGTGGTTTAGCATCTGTCAGTGAACACCATGTCACGGTTTAGAAAAATCCTTTAGGCTCCATGCTGGACAGGATACCATCTCAGACAACATTGCCCCAATCAAAGAGTTTGCCAGTAGAAATGCCTGTGCCTCCTACACCTGGAACGACACCTTACAGATATAGCACCATATCAGAGACTTTGCTGCATGCCCAGATAGCCCCACTCTCCAGTATACAGCAAACCTGGCAGAATGCCACATGGGGACTAAGAATGGGGAATGATGGACTGACTGTCCTGCCTTAGTGGATCAGGAGATCATTCTTGGAATATTATTTTATAGAATTTGCTGTGTGGGTTTGCGAGCTGATCCTAACCTGTATCAAGAGGCCTGTCAGTATGTCCCCTGTGGACTACAGGGCAGCATTCTATCATATTGACTGACTGTGGTAGGTTAAAACCCGAGACAGCTCCCCTGACTACAATACTGCAGGTTATTAATATTCTCACTGCTCACCCTAATGCCTCAGTATCACAGGTGGATTGTAATGTAAGTGTCTGACAGTTTTGTTTTTTTTTTTTTTTAATAGTAATGCAAGCACCTGACATTAAGCTTTTGATTACTCAGACATGGTTAGCTTCAATTAACACATTGCCTGGATAAGATCAGATCAAGAGCCAGGCTGCCCCAGACCCAAGTTCCTTTGTTTCAGAGAACCCTGCTTGATCTAGAAAACTGACTATCTGACCACCTGTTTTTCCCATCCTGTGTTTTCATTTCTGCTGTCATTTTTGTACAGCAACAATGATATTTCTGAAACAGAAAAATGAATAAAAAATTCTAGGAGGAAATTTAACTAATGAGGTGGGAGATCTTTACACTGAAAACTGTAAGGCACTGATGAAAGGAATCAAAGACAACACAAATAAATGGAAAAGTATCCTGTGTTCAATAATTAGAAAAACTAATATCAATAAAATGACAATACTACCAGAAGCCATCTATAGATGCAATACAATTCTTATGAAGATTCCTAAAGTATTTTTATAGAAGTTGAAAAAACATTCTTAAAATTTATATGGAACCACAAAAGAACCCAAATAGTCAAAGAAATTCTGAGAAACAAAAACAAAGCATGAGGTATCACACTTACTGATGTCAAGCTACACTGTAAAACTACAGTAATCAAAAACAATATAGTACTGGAATAAAAATAGACACAACAACAATGGAATAGAATTGAGAGCCAGAAATAAACTCAAGCATGTATGGTCAACTTATATTTGATAAGACAGCTAAGAACATTCCATGGAGAAAAGATAATCTCTTCAGTAGGTGGCATGGGATTAAATGGATATTCACAAGTAACAGAATGGAACTAGATCCTTGTCCTACCACTCACAAAAATTAACTCAAATACATAAATATAAAACTTGAAACCTTGAAATTACTAGAAGAAAACACAGAATAAAGCTCCTTAGGATGTGTCTAGTAACCACTATTTGGATATGAATCTAAAGCACAAGAATCAAAATAAAAAAAAAAAAACAGATGAGACTAGAGCAAACCAAAAATTTGTGTAGGACATAAGAAACCATGAAGATTGTGCCAAGACAACCTAAAGAAAGAGGAAAACTATTTACAAACCAAGAATCTGATAAGGGTTAATATCCAAAATATGTAAAGTACTTACATAACAAAATAGCAAAGAAAAAAAAATCAACCCAATTGGAAAATGGGCAAAGAACCTTAATAGATATTTCTCCAAAGATACAAGAAAGGACAATAGGTTCATGAAAGATTCTCAACATCACTAGTCATTGGAAAATGGAAATGTCATTACAAAATGTAAACCTTAGCCGATGCCAGGCACACAGAGCAGTCACAACACCCCACCCAGGCTCTGCGGGATCCTAGGATATAGTGCCCACACGCCTGCCCCTCTCCTCTGCCTCCCCCGCTCACCCCACTTACATCACGTGAAGGATCCCTGACCCCACCACGTACCGGAAGCCCCCACACGTACATACGTCACTTCCGCTCCCATCCGGAAGCCCTCCAGCACGCCTCAGCAGCCTTCTGTGCGCGGCCAGCACCAACTAACCGCCAGAACCGCTCGTGCGCGCCTTCATCACCACCTTCATGGCCGCGGCCCCAGACCCGGGGGGCCCTGCAGGGCCACGCGTGCGCCAGAACTACCAGCCCCAGTGCGAGGCCGCCATCAACCTGCACATCAACGTGGAGCTGCACACCTCGTACTCGTTCCTGTCCATGGCCTTCTACTTCAGCCGCGACGACGTGGCCTTGAAGCATTTCGCCCAGTACTTCCGGCAGCAGGCCCGCGAGGCCAAGCGGCGCGCCAAGAAGCTGATGCACCTGCAGAGCCTGCGCGGGGCGCGCCTCCGCTTCCGCGACATCAGGAAGCCCGAGCACGACAACTGGGAGAGCAGCCTCCTGGCCTTCGAGTGCGCCCTGCGCCTCAAGAAGCGCGTCAACCAGAGCCTGCTCGACCTGCACCAGATGGCCACCTACTTCAGGGACGCCGAGCTCTGCGACTTCCTGCACACCCACTACCTGCGCGAGCAAGTCGACTCCATCAAAGAGCTGGGGGACCATCTCACCAACCTGCGCGACATCGGGGCCCCCGAAGACGGCCTGGCAGAGTACCTCTTTGACAAGCTCACCCTGGGTGAAAGCTCCATGGACTTAGACTGAACTGTCTTGCCCATGGCAGGGGGGGCGCGGTGCCTTCCCCTCCTCACCCAGTTTGCATTCACATGGCAGTACTGCCTTTGCAATACATTCGTTTCAGTGGTTTCTTCCCAGTTTTACAGTTTCTTTCAGTAATTTCCAGTTTTACCCTTTCTTTCAGTAGTTTCTTCCAGTTCTACCGTTTCTTTCTGTAAAGTTATTGATTGCAACAACAACAACAAAAAGGTCTGGTTTATTCGCGTGCACAAAACCCTCACTTTTTAAGTTTTAAACGGGTATCCGGAAGTCTCTCCACCTGCCCATGGCCCATCCTCTTGCAGCTCGGGGTCTCCAGGGATGGAGGGAGAAGGTATCCCATGGGACCCTGGAAATTACAAAATTAAAATTCCCCTTACAATGGGTAGGTGGGTGGTTTGGGGTGGTAGGTTAGCTGGGGATCAGTGCATATATATGAACAGTAAACATATAAAAAAACATTGTCTAGAATTCATCAGTCACTGCTGCTGGGGAAGAAGTGAAAGTGGGATTGAGCAGGGTTCAAATAAAGGTGGTCTTCACTTCAACTCAAATAACAATGGTTAATTATGGGTAGCAAGCTGGGGGCCTTCAAAGTGGTAGAATGTCAGTGCCCCTCTGCAAGCTCTCCCAGGGTGACAGTGAATGTAGGGTGGGCTTTGCCATAGACAAGAGGTGACTTCCTGTGGTCACCAATACCAGGCAGACTGTACTTACATCAATGTATATTTACTCCAGCTGTACCGTATTTTATCATCAAGCAACACAGTACAAAAAAAAATCCCATTGAGAAGGGTTGGAAAATATAATTAGGAAAAATATTTTTTATCTATAATTTGCCACTAAGAGGTGTCTTGCATTTCTACCAACCCTGTCACCCTGCTAACCAAAAAGAGAAAATCCTTTGTAGCTGCGTGGTTGTCAGGTGCTGTCAAGATTCAGAAGGGTTGATTGCTGTTTGAATGCCTCAAACTCAAGGCTAGTTCTCTCATGACAATTTTAACTGGTAAGTCACCCCCA
Organism: Talpa occidentalis; assembly: GCF_014898055.3. Lineage (NCBI taxonomy): Eukaryota > Metazoa > Chordata > Mammalia > Eulipotyphla > Talpidae > Talpa > Talpa occidentalis. The sequence goes on along the minus strand of NW_023601543.1, from coordinate 69,468,179 downwards.
ACTCCATGTGTTTCAACAAGCTTTTCTTCCAGGTCCTTCCCTAAAACACTTTTTGCTTATTCTTCCCAAACCCTGGTTACCTGAGCCTCCACTTTCTGTTATGAATGACCTCCTACTTGTCAGAGGTGGACTAGAGCAAAAAGATGAACAGGAGGATGAGCCAGAAGTTGGGGATGGAAAAAGGGACCACACTAGGGTGATTGAGAAAACAATTTAAATTGCTAAATCACCATGCACTTTGCCATGGCAGTTCTTAAGCTTGGCTGTATGTTAGAATCACCTGCAGAGTTTTAAAACTCTGGATGCCCTGGACACAACCCAGGCCAATTCCACCAGTCTCTGGGGCAGGAGTTTGGCATCCCAGACAATTCAAGCCAGCAGGCACACATCCTCCATAATCAAAGTGTATTATGCGAACCAGCAGCCTCACCTCAGTTTGTCAGAAACACACTAGTCTTTTTTTTTTTTAATTTGAAGATTTATTTATTTATGCATACAAGAACTGGGGTACAGGCCAAAGGTGTGGGTGTGAGAGGATCACCAGAGAGAGAAGGGAACAGAACAGGCAGATTGACTGAAATACACGGCTGAGGGGAGCAGTGGGCGAGACAGGAGAGGTCTGCTGCACCAGGTGGGTAGCTCCCTGGCCAGGGATCCGACTCGTGCTGCAGTGGCTGCAACAGCTTCATAGGTTATGTCTTAACCCCTTGTGCCACCAGGGAGGCCCAGAAACACACCAGGCTTAAGCCTCACCCAGGTCTACTGAATCAGAATGTACATTTCAACGAGAAGCCAGGGGATGAATATGCACATTAGAATTTGAGAAGCACTCTGGCATCCTGGCTGTCAAACATGACTGCAACTACCAATCACCTGGAGGGCTGGAAATGAATAGTGTTGCATGCATTTAAAGTGAGTCAAAACTCACATGGCTCAACAAAAACAAAATAAACAATCCAGTCAAGAAATGGGCAGAGGAACTCAAAAGACATTTCTCCAAAGAGGAAATGCAAATGGCCAACAGGCACATGAAAAATGTTCAACATCACTTATAATCAGGGAAATGCAAATCAAAACCACACTGAGATACCACCTTACACCTGCAAGAATGGCACATATCAAAAAACAAGCAACAACAAATGCTGGCGAGGATGCGGTGAAAAAGGAACTCTCCTACATTGCTGGTGGGAGTGCCACTGTGAAAAGCTGTCTGGAGGTTCCTCAATCTACTAAAAACAGAGCTACCATACGATCCGGCAATTCCACTACTAGGGATCTACTTAAAGGACACAAAATAGTGATTCAAAAGAGCACCTGTACACCTATGTTTATTGCAGCACTATTTACAATAGGTGAAACCTGGAAACAATCCAAATGCCCAAAAATAGATGACTGGATCAAGAAGATGTGTACATATACACAATGGAATATTATTCAACAATCAAAAAGATAAACTCATGCCTTTCACAGCAACGTGGATGGAGCTAGAAGGAAGTATGCTCAGTGAAATAAGTCAGAAGGAAAAAGAAAAATAACAGATGGTTTCACTTATAGCAGGAATAGAGGGGAACCAAATAAGACTGAGGTGATGGTGCACAGGTGCCCTGGGGAAGGAAATTCTATGGGGACTCAATCTGAGGGGGTGGGGAGAAGCAAATATTGTCTAAAAAATGTAAAAAATGATGAATGTTAAAATAAAAACAAATAAAATAAAGTGAGTCTGTTGTACCCTCATGTAGGTACTGGACCGAACACTATAAAAACTTATTCTATCTTCAACAACAGTTACTGGATTGGCAAATATCTCGGGGAACTTCATTTCATTTGAAGGTGCACACACAGAAACACACCAACACAACTTGACCCATTTTCTTCCATCGCAAATTGGTTTAACGTACCCATGGATTGTGGGACTATGACCGGCAAGAAATCCAGTCCACCATCTGTTGGTTTTGTAAAAATCTGTCAAAGACTTTATGTTTTGCAGTTCTGGCCTCACAGTAAAATTGAGAGAAAGGCACAGAGGTTTCCCACAGATGCATAGCTTACCCTACTATCCACAACCGGCACCAGAGTGGCAGATTTGTTACAACCGATAAACCTACATTGACTCATCATCACATCACCACCCAAGGGTCAAAGTTTACAGTAAGGGTCATGCGCACTGGTGTGCATTCTATGGGTTTGGACAAACGTATGATGACACCTACTCACCATTATAGGATCACACAGAGTGATTTCATAGCCCTAAATGTCTTCTAACGCCACCTGTTCTTCCCTCCTTCCCTCTCAAACCCTAGAAACTTCTGATCTCTTTCCAGTTTCCATTGTTTTATTGAAATACGACTGACAGCTGTACAGCATAATGATTTGCTAGCTGCATATATTGTGAAATGATCACTACACTAAGTCTAGTTAATATCCATCACCGCACGATTACATTTTTTTCTCATGAAGAGAACTTTCAACATCTGTTTTTGGTGCAGCAACTAAGTATGTGTCTTTCTCTGTTTCAACAGACGACTTTCCTCTAGGCTTAGTAAATCCTGTTTTTTTACATTCCAAGGGCAAAGAGGCTCACTACAAAGATAACATCAGAACTGCTGAGTCACAGATGGAGAAAGCAAGCTGGTTGGTGTCAACCAGAGAACAAGAATGGACAATACTGACCTTCGCCCACTCTCCTTCCGCTCCCTTTTAATTCTAAATAAAAGCCTCTGCACTCTGCTAAACAGAAGGAAGGTGGTCTGTCAGACACTAGTCTGCCGCTGACCGTCAATTTCTTGACAAATTAAACAGCTTTCCTTCTCACACTGTTTCATTTCATTGGCCAAGGGAAACCGGACTGGCCGGCATTCCAATATCACTCGGAAACTTTCAGATACACAGCAGAGCATGAGTAGCTACAGTCACCAAGCCGCACCAATACATACACATTCATTTATAACTGGGAGTTTGTACCTTTTCTACTTGTCACCCATTTTCTCCACCCCCACCTCCAACTCTGGCAATCACCAGTACCTATAAGCTTTTGTTTTGGGGGGCTTTTTTCATTAAGATTTCACATAATCGTGAGACCATATTTGCCTTCCTCTGTCTGACCTGTTCACATAGCATAACACTCTCTGCTCCATCCCCACAGTTGAAAATGACAAGAGCTTCATCTTTTTCATGGGTGA
>NW_023601543.1:69339621-69464900 GCF_014898055.3 Talpa occidentalis | reverse complement strand
GGCGTTTGCAATTGTATGGGGGAATATAAAAATAAAATTTAATATTTAAAAAAAAAAAAAGAAATATGACATAAGAGAAAGGACACTGTCTTCAGTTAACAGAAATTTGCTTCGTTAACCACCTTATCAATCTATTTTCCTTATGTTTACAAGATCTCACAAGCTTAAATATATTTCTAGTTTTATATGTGTAACCTGACATGTGTCTCTCATAAAATAATACATTTCAGTACAGTTAAAATTTAATGATTCTAGATTGCACTGAAATGCATCATTAAAAGATACTAAAAAATCACTCTCTGCATAGTTTACCTTACCCTAAAATACTCATATTTTATGTGTGCTTCAAAATCTCAATTCTAGTCCAAAACATAAAATTTGTCCTCAAAATTATGCATCTTCTTGTCAATTATGGCAAACCAAAGTATATGTTCAACGTGTAACAAAAAATATTGCTGTTTAAAATACATGTCTTGGATACAAACCAGGTGATTTAATATTTTTAAGCTATAAATGCCAGAAAACCCTATGAGTTATCTGACATTGATATTAATCTTTGTACCTTCCCGGACAGCTGATTGCACTGAATTTTATCAAACTCCTACAAAGAATAGCTTTTCTGCAAAAAAGTAGAGCTTAACTGGTAGATAAAAAATTTATCTGGTAGATAAAAATTACTCTAAAATGGCCCCGTTACCTTAATTTGATAACACATCTTAATCACCTAGACATACATTGATTATATTTATGCTTAAAATATTTTATAGTTATAAAGGAGTAACTTTTACATCTGCTGTTAATTTCAGAGAAACACACCTGAAAAAGTAAGGAAATCCTCAAATGTTAAGATATTACTACAATCTATATTAGAGGAATTACTTATTCACAAGGTGTGAAAGCTTGTGGACCAAAAATTGCAAGACCCAGAGGATTGGAAATAAAATGCTGCTAATTCACAGATGCCTAGTGTCTATTTTTCAGTTTCAGTAAATTGAAAGTCCCTTTGAAACACGGTTCTATGCAAGAAAATTACCTTAACCCAGGTTAATAGAAATATTCTCTTAAGTGATAGATGAAATCTTGTCATAGTAATAAATTTGTGATCCTACAATGTAATGTGCTCAAGCTGAAAATCCTGAACCATTTATTTTAAGATCACATTTAATGTTTATTTAAAATGATGAAACTTAAGAGAAGTCGTATATATGCCCTTGTGAGAAATAAATGTAGATCACTAGAGGGCGCACATTTCCCTTTCATAGCTTGTCTGGTCCTGAATTTGGCTTCTTTTTTATTTTCTTATCTACATAATGATAACGTGGTGACAAATGGATTTTTCATGGGAGTTCTCTTACAGAGAAACATGAAATGTCCAAAGATGTAGATAAAACGGTGTGAAAAGAACATGTTAGTAAGACACTCTCAGATGCACAGTTACAATGCCTTCAGCCATTTAAAAGCACACAAAGAAGTATTTTGAAGTCATAATATAGTGAGTCCCTTAAGAAAATGTCTTCAATTTAGGGAGACATGCTTCATACAAATATCGTAGTAGAATTTTCTGGACTTTGTAACACTGTAGTTTTTCACTAGTTCATCAGTTGTACCTAATTTTTGAACACATAAATATCTGGACACTCATATTCTATTAAACTGTCTATAATGACATTTCTAGATGATCCAGATAGAGTTTTTTTTTTTTTATATATTCAATCAAATTCAAAGAAAGAAAAAGGAAAAAGAGCATTTAATCATCTTGCTCATGTCATGTCTTCATGAAGGAAACATTAATTCATCTCCATGGTTACTGTGGAGTTATTTATTATAATCTTCATTTTTAAAGACAGATCAAGAATAGAGTTTTAGAAACCTCCTTTAATTTCAACATACAGGGAAGCACAGAGTTAAGATTCAAAACCAAGTCTAATACCAAAGAGTCCCACTACACTAAATTTCTTCTCCTTTGTTCTGAATAAAATAAAACTCATTTTTAAAAATATTAAGGAAAAGTCCACATGAACTTCCTGTTTCATGCCATATCACACAGTCTGTCATTACTACTGTGCTATTTTGAATTATGCCAGATTTGATTGGAGTCTCAACACTAGGACATTAATTCTGAACATTTTCATTAGCCTAAATATGATTCTCGCTTGCATAACTGATACCTTCATGAAATTATAAAGTTGTTATTTTCCAATTTAATTTTTACTTTGAAATCTTCCATAATTTCCTAAAATCCTCAAATTTCCTGCCCACAAATATATTTTATGAGGTTTGAACTGATACCACGCACAGTATCTTGACTTGGAAAGACTCAACTACACAAGACCTCCACTTCTACCTTGATTGGAAAAAACACATCTAACTTGGAAAGACAATTTTTCACTGAAAAAGACCTTTATATTTAAAGATAGTCCAAAGGTCTGAAGCAATCCTCGAGTCAATAAGACATCAAAATGTGGGACCTCCATACTCCATGGAGAGCACACAGTTTCCATAGATAGATCTAGGCAAATTCTTAAGCAGTCTTAGTCAATCTTTTAATTTCAGCTAAATAACTGATGAAATCACCTTTAACTTCTCATTAGAAGTTAGCACAACACACTCAGAGCTTAAGAATGTAGCAAGCATCCTGTGCCACAGGTCTGGGTGCAAATCCTGGCTGCTTTGTTTACCTAAGTTTTGTGATCATAGCAAGTTGCCTCACCTGTTACTGATTTTTCCCATTGTTCAAGGGGGGGGGGCAATAATAAAAAAAATACAATGCCACTTCAATGATTAGATACATTAATATGTGCAGAGTATTTAGAAGAGAGCTTGATGTAGTAGAAGCCATATACATATTAACTATTATTTTTAATACCATCTCTCCTTAGTGGGTCTAAACCAGTCCCATGCCCCTTCTCAAGTTTTTGTTGGAGGTTAGAGTTTCTCTGGAGTTTTGTTAAGGACTAAAATAAAAGCCATTCTTGTAATCACAAGAATAAAAACTGCTAAGAAAGATATAACAAGGATAATAAACATCACCAATTGCAAAATAATCTCACCTATTGTATCATTCATTGCAAAATAGACAAATGATGGTCCACAGGACAAGTCTAGCCCATCACCTTTTTTAAAAATAAAGTTTTATTTAAACACAGCCACACTTATTCATTAACATGTTTGTGGCTGCTTACTGGCTACAGCAGCAGAGTTGAATAGTTGCAAAAGAAATTACACGATGCACAAAGCCTAAAATAATGACTGACTGGTTCTTTAGAGAAAAAATGCATCAGTTCTCTGTGCTCTATTGAGTGAAGCTGAGCTGTCCTCTCTTTTAACACTCAGGTGGGAGCAAAATGGTGTGGTTTACAATAGCCATACTGCTTTGCTCCCCGGGGAACATATGGCTCTCCATAACCAGGTTAAAGCCCCCCTTCCTTAGTTTGGCACTGAATACCTTGTGTTGTTTGTTTGTTTTAAACCCAATCTACCTTTTCAATCTCATGCCTTACTTCTCTCTGATCCCATATTCTCTCTATCCCAACTTTTGCTCCAGGCAAACAAAAACACTCAAAATCCTGTGTAAGTTCTGCTTGTATACAATATGGGCTGCCCCCTAATTTTGAAACATTCTTGCCTTTTCCTTGAGTCCAAAATATCCCTATCCTTTACCTGTTCACATGGGTGCTAATATCCCCATGAGCTTTCCACGCCCAACTCTCCAGAAGGAAGCTTTTCTTCCTTTCCCCTTTTCTAACATTTTATTGGTACACTCATGGCATAGTTTATACTAGAGTACAACCTTCCTGAGGGAAAGACGGAGTGTGATTTATGGTTACAGCAACTGGAACACTTTACAAATCACAGCAATACTTTAGATATTAGTTGCACGAATATGAAAATAAGCAAAAACAGCAATGTTTCTGTCACCACATTTCTTAATACGGTGAACTAATACAGACCACAGGAGCATTCAAAGATCCCCTCCATACATTGGATGGTGCCTTGGATGCAGTGGGAGGCAATTTAAACATGAAATACCCTCAGTGTGAAAGCTGGCTGAGTTTAAAGGACTTCACAAGCTTTTATGTTGTGGGCATTTAAAGTTTAAATAACTTCCAGTCAAGTTTCAGAAGTTATCTAGTGCAATGTGGAAAGCCATTTAAATCTGATGTCTACTTACTGTCCCACTGTCATTTCCCGGGCATCACAAGTTGTTTCAACCCATCTACTTCTTTTAGTGAGCATGGCTATGAACTTGGTTAAAACACAAAGCAAAACTCACTGCTCCACAAATTCCGTTTCTTAGCTCAGGCTGACATAACAAAATGCCACAGAGTGAATGGCTTAAACAACAGAAATTTAATTTCTCACAGTTGTAGAAAGCAAAAGTTCAAGATCAAGGTGCTACCACACCCAGTTTCTGGCTAGCACTCTCCTCTGGGCTTATAGATGGTCACCTGTTCACTGTGGCTTACACAGTAGGGGAGAGAGAGAGCAAGCTCTCTGCTATCCCTTTTTATAACTGATGTCATCACGTGGGCCCCATCCTCATGAACTCCCCTAAACTGAGTGCTATTCCAAAGGCCCCTTTTTCCAAATGCAATCAAATTGGGGTTAAGACGTCAAGATATGAATGTTGAGGGGGGACACAATTCAGTTCATAGGAGCCAGGCATGATTTTATGCATGTGTGGTGGCCTGTTGTGTCCTGACTTAGAGATGGACAGTTTTCTGATAAAGAAACACTTCTGAATAAGAATATTCTCAAAAGATATTGGAATATTTTCTGTGATAACACAAATGTGTTCATGAGAAGGTAACTGTTCAAAGTTAATCACAGGGAACTCAATTTTCTCCTGGGGAAAGGGTGTATATTTTTACCTAAACAATCATAAAAAATATCCAGTGTGAGGGCAAACAAGGACGAGCATATAAATTTCATTTCAAAGGCAGAGAAATAGATCCTGAGTGAGATTAGTGACTTGCTTCAAATACATCATTTATGAGGAGAAGATCCAAGATCAGGACCCATCTAAGCATTCATAAGCCCACCGCTTTTGGATCCATTGCCCACATTGTCCTATGTATCAGGTGGACATATATTTCCTGCCATTGTGTGACCTCTGGCTTCCACATGGATCTATTCAATGGCAGCATCAGTGCATTACGGGGGGACAGAAGGGAGAATAAAGCCAAACTATTTTTCCTTCACACTCCACTTTTAGTGGCATTTCTAGAGCAGCTCTGTCTCCACTGTGGCTTCATTTTGCCCCAGATGGCTCCTCGGTTCATAGGCAGTCTGTAAGAGGGCCCCAGCTTTGGGGATCTGTCCCTCCCTCCTCTGTCCCTCCAGCCTCACCATCTCTGTGTTACTTCCCAGTGTTCCACAGCTGGTTACCCTGCAGTATGTTTTCTCCTTCTCAAACATAAAGACTAGTTTCTGTTCACCTGACAAGATTCTGACAAATACCCATTGATATGCCAGGAATATTTAGTGAATGTCTACTATGTGATGTTTTTGTTGTTAAGCGCTCTAAGTCTAGAGTCGAAAATAAATGGGTCCTGCCCTCAGAAGTATACAGAAGATACAAATCAGAAAAGAAAATGATTACAATAAAACTCTGCAAGTGTTTCAAAGGAAGAATTAACACAGCTGAGACATGCCTGGGACATTAGACTCTCAGAGGGACACGGAAGTTGGGGGGCAAGAAATGTGAGTTTGGGGAATGGAAAAGTAATATAAAGGGCATCTTAAGTAGAGGAAACAGGAAGGGCATAAAAACAGGTGCAGAGCATTTGGAGATCAGCAAGTGTCAACTAAAGCCGAAGCAGAGGGCAGTGCACTTGAAATGTGGTTGGTGGTTAGTCTAAGAACTATCATTTAGTAGCCTGTGACCAAAAGGGTCACCGGAATATAAAACTGCTAAGTCACCAAGCTTGCAGTTTCATCTCAATTTTTTTTTAATTGAAAAAAAATTCCTGTACAAAGGAAGCCATTATTGACATATAGCCCAGCTCAAGTCCCTTATCTCATTATGCTCCAGTAATAGTTTGTTGGCTACTTTCAGTTGCACTGGCACATAAAAAAAAGTGGTTGGGGGCCTCCCCTGGTGGCGCAGCAGTTGAGCGCTGGGCTGCGAAGCTGCCCACAGCCTCTGCAGAGCCAGTTTGATCCCCGGCCACCCGGCAAGGGTCCCACATGGCCCGCAGACCTCTCCTGCCTCACCCGCTGCTCCCCTCAGCAGTGTACTTTGGTCCTTCTGCCTGTTCTGTTCCCCGCTCTGGCTCTGGTGAATTCTCTCAGCCCCCGTGCTCCTGACTGTACCCAGTACTTGTATAAATAAATAAAAAAATCTTAAAAAAAAAAGTGGCTAGGGGGAAAGGGAGTGAAGTCCTAGAGTTAGACAGCTAAAGACCATAAAGGAATTCCCAGGCCATGCATTTCAAGAACTACTGGCAGAGCAATGAACTAATTAAAATTGCACCTTTAAAATACCCCTCAGGAGACTGTGAAGAGGATGGATAAGAAAGGTGAGAGTAGAGGTAGCAATTTTGTGCAGGAAAGACTGACCTAGGGTGTGTGCAGCCAGGGCATGAAGGAAGGAATCAATTAAACAGAAACTGAGGGGTGTACTCAGAGGGATTTACTGCCACAGCAGCTATCAGGGCCACTGGGAATGACGGCGCAGGCTGTTCAGGGCTCAAGTCCAGGAGGTGCTGATCTTAGAAATGCTGATGGGAGGGCCTCCATGCTGGTGCAGGCGGTTGAGCGCCGCGCTGTGAAGCTGTCAGCAGCCTCCGCGGTGCTGGTTTGATTCCCGGCCGGTCAGGGAGAATCCCACATGGTGAGGCAGACCTCTCCTGCCTTGCCCACTGCTCCCCTCAGCAGTGCTTTTGGTCCGTCTGCCTGTTCTACTCCCTGCTCTGTCTCTGGTGAATCTTCTCACCCTCCCGCAACTCTGGCCTGTACCCCAGCTCTTGTATAAATAAAAAAAAAATAAAAAGAAATGATGATGGGAGTGCTACTCTCCAGAGCTGCGCAGCCCAAATTGCAGAACCACATTTGAGATTTCCATAAGAAATCAGTTGTAGATACCCAATGGGCATTTGAATGGCAGAGGTGCAAGCATCAGGGGTGATGCTGAACTGGAGATATTAATTTGAAAATCAACCTATGATACGGCTGATAAACGATAACATGATCAATGATAATTGTCCTGAGATGGTGCCATGAAAAGAAATGAAGGCAAAATGTGAAGTCCTGTGGATACTGACAATAAAGGAGTAGGAAGAGGAGACTGAGAAGCCATAAGGAGAAAAGAAATAGGAGAGAACAACGTCCCAGAAACTGAGGAGGAGGAACATTTCAAGAAGGGACTAATCATCGCTGTCAAGCACAGCACAAAGGTCAAGAAGGATAAGAACTGAACAGTGATCTTTGGAGTTGGCAATTAAGGAGCTCTCTGGCGATTTTGCTGAGAGTAGCTTCAGTGCTTGATACGGAGTATGAGAGGGTAAAAGCAGGAATCAGAAGTGAATAGAGGCAGTTCAGATCTTCAGATTAAAAATCTTTGTTTTTTATACGCAACTACACTTCTTTCAGATGAATAAGTGTGACTACCACTTTCTTCACTCAGGGAACAAACAAAACTGCATGCCTCGGTTCTGGGAATATGGTCGTGTCTACCTAACTGTTGGCATCTCTTTATGCCTTGTATTCTGGAAGAATACATTTGCATACAAGTGTCGCATTTATGCTCAGAGTTATGTGCCATAGTTCCCATTATAGTGTATTTCAGTTCAAAATATGTACTGGACATCTACCATATGGAAGACTTCATACCAGGTCAGGTGTAAGACATGGACCCTGGCCCAGGGAAGCTTGGAGTCTAGTGAGTGAAAGAGGCATACAAATAGGTCATTTAAACATACAGCAAGACAGGTGTCACAAGAGAGAAGAGTAGCATCTATATACTTCAGCATCGCCTGGAGTACATGGCCCCTATCAACAAGGTTGGTTTGAGGAAAGAGAAGCAAGAATAGGGTTGTAACTGAAATGTGTCTGTTGCATTGATTTCCAAAGTGTGGGCCTCAGCCAGCAGCAGCAGCAGCATCTGGGAACTTGTTAGATGTTGAGATTTTCAGGCACCACCCTATTTCTACTAAATCAGGAACTCTGTTGGGGACTAGTTATAACCAGTAATCTGTCTCTCTATGAATCCAGATGATTCTCAGGCATGCTAAAGTCCTGAGGTCTGAGAAACGCTGAGCACCACTGTTCTTGTGCAAAGGTTCTCAAACATTAAGTCTTATCAAAAATAAAAAAGAAACTGGAGAGATTGCAAGACTCCTGGGTTCACCAGCAGTGTTTCTGATACAGTGAGTTTGAGAGGAGCCCCCAAATGTGCAATCCCAATAAGCTACCATGTTATACTGCTATCTCATGCCATTTTACATATCATTGCTCTAATCCCTTAACATGACTATAGAATTCACATTTCTACATTCTTCCAAATGTATTTAATGACTTATTTTTGATTTCTATGACAAAATAGTTTTAAGAATCTTAAATGGATGGTTATCTTTTTTTGGAATATCTAAAGATGATATGTAATGTTGGGTCTTCACAAAAAATAGTTTCTAAATTGAATTCTAAGTTTATGATCAAGGTCATTTGACGTCAATACATAGAAAGTAGGGCATTACAACTGTAACACTGGAATAGAAATTAGGTGACTCAGCACTAGTCCTTATTTTGCAAGTAAAAGCAAGTTATTTAACCTTCTGAACCTCAATTAACCTGCAGCCAGGGACAATTCTAGAGTCTAGTCTCCTTAGATAAAAGAAGTAATGTTAATTTTTTCTGGCCTGTGCCAAGAGGCAAAAATGTTCTTACTGAAACCAACATCCCAAGTATTTCAGGATCAAATTAAAATATAAAAAAAATTAAAATCAGCTTTTACATGCATTAATCAGATTTGATTCTTCAAGTAAGTTCAAAGCTCTACTTTACAATTTGCAGATTATAATTTGGGAATAAAATTTAAAATTAATGTCTGAAACAGAAATAGTTTAGACATTAATCTGATAAAATTGGAGCAAGAGGGGTCTTATCTCACATTTATCTAATTTTTTGCCAAGGGTGTGACATAATGTTATTCAGGCAATAAACATAAAAAGAAAGAAAACAAAGATTAATCTGAAAAAAACAATAAAATAATAATGCCAGTCAAAACACATGAAGGTCATGAGCAGAGAAAGTAAAGTAAGACTGTCTGCTTACCCAGGAGAAGCAAAAACAGGCTTGGAGAATTTGGATATTTCTAAATGCCCCTATAAATGTCTTGAGGTCAAAGACACTAATTTATTAACATTATACTTGAGAAAATTATCTTTATTAAAATAGCATTTACTTATAAATGATCCAATCTGCCACTGGTTTCATCCAGTTGATGCCAAAATGTAAACAAAAGGTTTCGTGAGAAATCCCTTAAATAACTATTACATGATTAGTAACTGAGCTCCATGATAGACTCCAATTTACTAGATAATCAATCTAGTTTTAACCTAGTCTGAGTTCCATTCTCTGCTAATTACCTGTATGTAAAAATAATATCACTGAACAGCAGGGATAATTTACTGGTAGGAATAATTACTTTGTGACCCAAGATAATAGAACACTTTTGAGATATCTTAATGCAAAGCAGACGATTTATACAATAAATATAATGTAGAAAATGTGCAATTATTAAGGAATCAATTAAATGTAACTTAGATAATTAAGAAACTATAGTGTGGTACAAAACTGAATGTTAAAATGTTAAATCCCTTAATAGTTTTGAATAAATAATGATATCATGATAGGTAAAATTAGAATTATTAAAGATTCATAGAATGCACATTTATTTGTTATCAAGAAAAATTCCATGAGGAGCTAGCTAGGTAGATTTCTTAAATGCTGTTGGAATATAAAATTTCAACTGGTACAATTAGATGAACTGTATTACTCTTTTAACAAATATTTGTTGATTAAATTATATGCATGGTTCTATACAGGGAATATAAGGGAAATAAAAATTATAAAGGGCCTCCCTGGTGGCACAAAGGGTTAAGTCTCAGCACTATGAAGCTATCAGCAGCTACTATGGCACAAGTTTGATCCCCGGCCAGGGAGCTACCCACATGGCACAGCAGACCTCGCCTGTCTCACCTGCTGCTCCCCTCAGCAGTGTATCTCAGTAGATCTTCCTGTTCTGTTCCCCACTCTGTCTCTGGTGAATCCTCTCATCCCCCATATCTCTGGCCAACACCCCAGCTCTTGTATGCATAAATACAATTTTAAAAAAAGCATAAAACAGAATGGCACTGCTGTGAGAAAAAAATCATATGGGTGACATTAGGCATTGGCACAAAGAATAATGCAATTTATTAGCATATTTGGAAAGAACTGGGGGAAGTCAGACATAAAAATCAATGGAAGAATAATGACGACTACCATAAGAAGGGCCTCATGCTTTATTTTTGAGGCAATAGGAGTTACAAAAATCTCAGATGTGGAAAATCAGCATGAAAACATTTCAGAAATAGTAATTTGAGGCAAATGAATCAGAAATGGGCATGACCTAAAATGGGGAGAGTGGTGTATATCTTAGGGTAGGGTAGACAGTTCATTAGAATAATTGGAAATGACCGAAATGAAGTGTCTTGCCCCATGAAATAAAAACAACAAGTGAGGACCAAGGTAAGAGGTAGAGATTACTGACAGGATTGGTGAAGTTGGGTGATAAATTCTGTATGGAAAATGAAGATGAGAAGGTAATTTTTTGTTAAATTCATTAAATTTGAGATGCCTAGTATTAGATTTTTTTTCACCAACAGTACATGACTACCATCTCCATCACCACAAACACCACATTGCCACCTCAATCACCACAAACATCTCTACCACCACTGCCTCCCTCACCACCTGTACCATCTCTAATGCTTCCATCACCTCTCTCACCTCCATAAAACTACCTCTACCTCCAAGATAAACACCATTCTCAAACACCAGGAATCACAGCTACTGCATATACTGAATTTTACTACCTCACAGGCACAGTATTAAAGGTTTATTTCTTAATCCTCACACTCGGTGTTATAAAGTAAGGACATTGAATCTGAGACAGAGATACTAGGTAATGTTCCCGGGACGATAAGCTAGTAATTAAAACAGGCAAGTTTCAAACATGAGTAATTCTGATTCCAAAGTCCATGCCTTTGTGTTTTCCAGTATTTGCTTCTTCTTTCAACATCTAAGCAATTAAATATAATAACTAAAATATTTGTACAGTCTATGAGTAAGTAGGTGTAGTTAATTGGAGCCAAGAAATGTTTGCGGCAGATGAAATCAAAAATTTAAGTACTTGCTAGATGTTCAAGTAGAATGACCCGATCAGAGCTTTAAAGACATAAAAGTGAAATTTAAGGGTGGAAGTAAGACATGATGCTGTAAGATTTTGGAATCATTCACTTAGAGAGAGTGCTGAATCAATGAAAGGAGACAATTTAGAAAAAAAGAGGTCAGAAGGGCAAACAGATGGATTTATAAGGTACTGCCCTAAAACTGGCAGGAGGAAAACCAGGTAGAGTAGTAACTAGAGAACCATTTGTATGTCACAGAAGCTGGAAAAGGCCATCATTTTTAAAAGAAGAACATTCATTAGATTGTCAAGATTATAATCTTGACAGTTAAATGCTAGTGTTTCTCTCATGGGATAACAGAGGGACCCTCAAACTTGCCACCATGAAGCCCTGGTCACATTTGCAGGATGCCTCTTGAACCATTACAATATTTTAACCTGATTCCATTCTGTGGACAATTTCACTTACTGAATTTAACTGCTCCTAAATGTTTGCTTATTTGTTTTATTTGTTCAGTCTAAATTTATCAATCTAGAGTCTGATACAGAGTGTGCACGTTATCGTACTATCCAAACATGGGCACATTTGGAGTGAAAGTTGGTGCTACAGATAACTAATATTTATATTAGTAATACTTTAAAAAAAACGATTTATTTATTTATTTATACAAGCACTGGGCACAGTCAGAAGCGCGGGAGGGTGAGAGGATTCACCAGAGCCAGAGCAGGGAACAAAACAGGCAGAAGGACCGAAGTACACTGCTGAGGGGAGCAGGGGGCGGCAGGAGAGATCTGCGTGCCATGTGGGACCCTTGCCCGTCGGCTGAGGATTGAACTGGTGCTGCAGAGGCTGCGGGCAGCTTCGCAGCCCAGTGCTCAAATGTTGTGCCACCAGTGAGGCCCTACATTAACAACACTTATTATGCATTATTATACAGAAGGAATAATCTGGGAAGGATTCAGGTAAACCAAGACATAAGATCACCTTGGTTATATATCTACTGAAGAAACATTTTACTACACAGGCTAGGTTGCAGCCTTGACTGGGAACTCTGTAGCTCTGTGTATGATTTAGCCTCATATACTGTGTTGGGTTACTGGGAAGAATAAATGATATAAGCAGATAAAACCTTTATTATAGATCTGACCATTTTCTAAAATGCTCTGAATGTGTTAGCTTTTATTTAAGTAGTATATTCTTTATGCTCCCAGTTGGACATCCCATTCTAGATACTTAGAAAAACTGCTGACAGCATCAGATAGAAACAAAATTTATGAAACAAAAAGTCATCAGAACACGTTTTTGCTAAACAAATACATGCTTTGAACAGCTGAGAATAAGCTTTAGAAGACTGAGATGGACATGATCAACTGCTCTGTTAATTCTGCAGTAGGAAAGCAAGGCAGCTAAGTTTCCCTATTATAGTGTTTAAAAAATTAGCGGAGAACGTTTGAGTTGTCGCAAAGTATTAATAAATTCAGGATCCTACAAAGCATTGTCTGTAGACATTTATTTAACATGAATTAAATTAATATCTAAGTTAGGAAGGCAAATTAAAAAAAAATTAATTGATTAATAAGTTTTACTGATATTCTTTTGCCATTATGCTTTTTCTCCAACAATGAGTGGAGTCCTTGAAAGGGGTTGACCCAAACAAAATGCTAATATTCAAAGAATTTGAAAACAATTTGACTAGAGCAAGGGTCGGCAAACTTTTTCTGAGAAGAGCCAGAGAGTAAATATTTTACATTTTGAGGGCCATATAATCTCTTACTCTTTAAAACTACTCAACCCTGTCTTTATGTTGTAAAAGCAGTTATAGATGACACATTGGTGAGTGAGCGTGGTTATGATTTGATAACTTTTTATTTATGGACACCAATGTTTGAATTTCTTATAATTTTTACATGCCATGAAATAGTCTTCTTTTGATCGTTTTCAGCCATTTAAAAATGCATGAGCCATACAAAAACTGCCAGCAGGCTGGACTCAGCCTGTAGGCATTAGTTTGCTGACCCTTGGGCTAGAGGAATCACTCAGCCAAGCAAATACAAGAGAGAAAGTACCGTTAATTTACTGTGAAATTAGGGAAGTAGGTTATATGTCATGGATTAATAGAGAATCATTGAAAGTCTCAAACAAAACACATGAAAAACTTCTCTAGGTGCTTTTACTTTGCCTAGAACATCTGACATGCTATTTTTAGGTATGTGTTCTTCTCATACTTCTTTTCCTTGTATACGAAAATTCTAATGTCAAGTGTTCCAGACGTTCTAAAACATATGCTGCTTAGAAACATAAGGCAGATTTCAATGTTCTTTCTTAATCTTAGAATTATAATAACTGGAATGAAAAGGAAATTGTGGCACTTTATGATTTTCATGTTAGCTTTGAATTTATGAAATTTTATTCTCATCCTTTTAATATACCCACAGATTTACAAAATACCTAACTATCTACAATGTCTGGTTGAGAAAGCCACAAAAAGATCAGTTTAAAAATTCTAACACCTTTAAGATAAGACTTTAGAAATATCAAAGAACAGGAAATCTGTTCAGTAATTACTCCTGATTTAGGATGCGCAGATTGAGACATTATGTTCTGGTAAACTAGCAGAATGGATCTCATCTATTATTATAGGTGTACTTCTTCATGAAAATGTACTTTCCATTACTGGAAAAAAAAGACATTTAATGTAAAAGTAGGTACTGAACAAGCAGGCTCTTTACATGTTCAAAAAAAAAAAGAAAAAAGAATAATTCTGAGATTAATATGTGTCCTTAGCAGTTCATCCTCTGTGACTCTTAATTCTGAACAGTGTATCTACTAAGTATTCAGTTTTTGTTGAGATAGTGATACCCTGGCAATTTTTAAATCTCACCTCATAATTTCCCCACTACCTTAACTGACATTACAGGCTCTCAAGGCTTCTGGGAATATTGCTCAAGTAAAAACACTACCATCAAAACAGCTGCAAATGAATTTTCCTATTCAACAATTAATCACTCTCCACTTAAGAACAGAGCCATTAAGTCAGATTCTCTCACCTTTTCCTAATTTCAGAATCCACAATAATTTGTCTCTTCTTCTGTGGAGGTGGTGGAGGAAGTTCCTCTTGGGCGTGCTTTACCAGGATTTGTTCCCTCGTGGTCACCATAGTTACTGTTTCCATTAGAGTTGTCTGTGTTAGTGATGGCTGAGTGGTGGTGACAGCCTGTGAAATCTGTGAGAAGCATTGAAACAGAGGTCACACATTGCTTGAAAGACTTCAGCAAAGACTGCTTGAAGTGGCAAAGGAAAATAATGAGAAACTGTTCCTGCTTGTTGGTAAATTGACCTTCAGATCAAAATAGCACCATATTGAACCCAAATCAAATTGTTTTGTCTGACTTAAGTTATGTTGACTGAAATGGCAATGGAAGGTAATCTCAAAAGCCGAAGTAAACTTGTGCCTCTTCAATTTATTGGTCAAGCTAAAGAAATAAAGGGGACAGAGGAGAAACTCTTAGGGTGCCATTCTGATATTTAATTAGACATGCTGTTTAAAGTGTTCAGAACATCAATATAAGTATTATGAAGACATCCTACAACCAATCCCATTGTCTGCCACATTGTAAATGTTGACTAAATACCTTGTGGAATACATCTTTGGTGATCATCTATAGTGATTATACAGTCTACACATGTTTAAAAAATATCATGTCAAATGAATCATAGTGAACTTTTTTTTTAAGCATTAAATCTTGTTTTTTTTTTTTTAAGATTTATTTATTTATTTATACAAGCACTGGGTACAGTCAGAGGCGCAGGAGGGTGAGAGAATTCACGAGGGCCAGAGCAGGGAACAGAACACGCAGACTGATGAAGTACACGGCTGAGGGGAGCACTGAGTGGCAGGAGAGGTCTGCGCACCATGTGGGACCCTCCTCTGCAGCCAGGGATCAAACAGGCGCTTACAGAGGCTGCAGACAGCTTCGCAACCCAGCGCTAAACCGCTGCACCATGGGGGAGGCCCGAATCATAGTGAACTTTTAATCAAATAAAATCAAATAAATGAAATGTCTTTTACAATAAAAGGTTAACATTAAGCACCAATTAGTCCCATAAACACATGTTGTTCAAATGCTAAAGAATGCACAACTCTTGTTTGATTTAAATTAGCTAATATGCAAAATATTTCCATTTCCAAAGTTAATATTAAAGAATCTTCTAGATTTAGAATCACGTTAATTTTCTGTTCAGACTTGTTTAAAATTGTTTTTATCAAATTACTGTTTAGAATAATATGGTTTGTGACCCACGTCACGAGAGGCCACCACCTCAGTACACGGACATTATTAGAAATGCTGTCAAATGTGAGACACCTGCCATCTTTCCTTAACCACCGATTCTCAATCCCGTAGTGCTGTCTCAAAACTACCTATTGGGATTTTAACCATTACTCTTCTAGTCATCCAGGTTATTTGGATATCTATTCCCAAGGAGACCAAAACACTTCTGCATTGGCTTCACTTTTAGGTACTATGTATCCACTGAGCCAGTCATCTAGTTGGGGCCAAAAATCGTTTCACTGATTTTCTGGAACAGACTAAGATATACAGAGAGGGTTTGGGGTCACTTTCCTGCCTCACACTTGGAGACTGACATTCTGAATGGGAGAAAATCATGGAAGCCAAATAAGCAAAGACAGTGAAGTAATAAAATCCTTTGTCACAGGTGCAGCAGACCTCTCCTTTTTCACCCACTGCTCCCCTCAGCAGTGTATTTCAGTTGCTCCGCCTGCTCTGCTCCCCACTCTGTCTCTGGTGAATCATTTCACACCCTGCACCTCTGGCCTACACCCCAGATCTTCAACGTAAAAATAAATAAATTCTTAAAATAAATAAAATAAAATCCTTTGACACAATGTCTTGTATAAAATCTGCTTTAAGACAAACACATTTCATAAGTGCTACTTTTTGTGCAAGCAACACCCTTAGATACGTCATAAGGTCTTGTGAACTTAGATTTTGGTAGCCTAGATAGTAAAATAAGTGGACATTAAGAGATACTGAGCTACATGCATCTGTGCTCTGCATGCAGAGGTTTTTTTCTTCTCTAAGATCTCCATAGATTCATTATTCAAAATCATTCGTTGGTCCTCAAACACTAAACACATAGTCCATCAAGTTATGCCAAAATGAAGGCAGAATGTAATGTATTTTTTACAAATGATTAAAATATAATCTCAAAACTAATTGCAATCACTGAAAATCACCATTATACAATCAAATTAAATGTACCTTTACTAAAAAAGAAAATGGATTTTAAGTAGGAATCCAAGAACATTTAATTTTTTCACAGCAATATATTAATCATGTGCAAAACTGTACACCATGATGACTTGAAAAGAATATTGTTCAGATGTATGTTCTAATTTTATATGTGCAGGCACCAGGATGCAGAGATTTTGAAAACACAAAGTTATTCTTTGTGGTTATATCTAATGGTATGGAACATTTGTGCTAGTGAGTATTTGGCTGTGAAATTAATTTCTGTAAATTTTACAATATTTTCTCATTGATGCCTGCTATGAAATTGGGCAGATGTGCCCTTGGAGGAATGGCGATATGATGTACTAAGAAGCTGCATTTAGGAAAAGCACTTCTTATAAGAAAGAAAAATTATATATTATAAAATTATAGTAAGACATGGAATTGTAATTGTTCTATAATATAATAATGACTGTACGGTCATTGAAAATACTACTTCCTTTTCTTTGTGGGGTTTGAAGTAATAAAAAAAAAAAACACAGCTGCACATTGACCCTATAAACAAAGAATATAATTCATTACATATAACAAATTAATAATTTCTTTCAAAACCTACTATAATATTGTAAATCCCTAAAAAGAGATTCAGTTGTATGGGGAATATAAAAATAAAATTTATTATTTAAAAAAAAAAGAGAGATTCAGTTTTACTCATTTCCAAATGTCCTGTAGTGATATTTTTTCAGTACAAGTGGGGATTTCATTGAAACATTGTGATTCAGATGCCAAATAAAGTTTATAGTAACAATTGAATAAAAAACAATTGATTATGTACTAAATTTTCCCATAGATTTCAGCTATTGACTGTAAACATTTAATTATGTATTAGAATCATTAAAAATACAGAGAGGAAGGGATTTTGGAAGTCATTTAGTATAACCTCCAATTTACTATAAGATCCACCACACCCAGAAGCAGACAAGGCTTTAGCAGGAAGTTTTCTCATTGGCAAATGTCTTTACCTAAGGGAAGCTTGCCTTAGTATAACTTTGTTCATTGAAAATTTGTTTTGAAACCTGGACCACCACAGAGTAAGTTGCATATTATGTCTAGTCTACCTGACAGCCTTAAAGCTTGATATCACGACTCTGATAAGTCTTACTGCCACACTTTAGAATGCCAAGTATTTGCTAGAATCAGATTTTATCTGATTGGTGCTCCAAAACCTATGTTTCTTGGTTTTTGTTTTTTAATTTTCGCTTTTGAAAGAGTAGTTCTCTCTCTTTTTTATTTAAGATTTATTTATTTATACAAGAACTGGGGTACAGGTCAGAGGTGAGGGAGGGTGAGGTATTCACCAGAGAGAGTGGGGAGCAGAACAGGCAGATGGACCAAAGACACTGCTGAGGGGAGCAAAGGGCAAGGCAGGAGAGGTAGGTCATGCCATGTGGGTTTCTCCCTGGCGGGACGGGAATCGAACCCTCACTACAGAGGCTGCGGACAGCTTCACAGTGCCGCGCTCAACCCGCTGCGCCACCACTGGGGAGGCCCAGTTTCTTGGCTTTTTAATACCAAGTTCAATTAAAATATTCTAAAATTATAACTATATTTGGCATCTGAATCACAATGTTTCAATGAAATCCCCACTTGTACTGAAAAAATATCACTACAGGACATTTGGAAATGAGTAAAACTGAATCTCTTTTTAGGGATTTATAATATTATAGTGAAGGTGATAACCAAGTCAATCACTGAGAAAATGTGAGTACAACATGAAAATCATGCAAAATAATTACTTGCGCTGAAAATACAGTAATCAAGGAAGTTTCTTTTTAAATATTAAAAAAAAACAGTTTTTCCTCAGCTGGTATCTTAACATTTAAAATGTATTTTATTCTAAAGTCTGCAAATGATGTTTTTCCTTGTTCATAGGATCATTTACAACAGCAAAATTGGAAACAACCTCACACCAATAAGTGCGGGTTTAAATATATGACCTCATGTGATAGCGTAAGTAGGTGTTTCAAATATTTTTATTTTTCTAAATATTTATTTATTTATTTATACATGCACTGGGTGCAGTCAGAAGCGTGGGAGGGTGAGAGAATTCACCAGAGCCAGAGCGGGGAGCAGAGCAGGCAGAAGGACCGAAGTACACTGCTGAGGGGAGCAGCGGGCGTGGCAGGAGAGGTCTGTGCGCCATGTGGGACTCTCGCTGGTGGCCGGGGATGGAACCAGCGCTGCAGAGGTTGAGGGCAGCTTTGCAGCCCAATGCTCAACCACTGCGCCACCTGGGAGGCCCTCAAATATTTTTAATGACATGGGAAAAGTTTACACATCAATACAGAGTTAACAATGCAAGATGTAAGCAGCACTGATTAACTTGTGGTAGAGAAAGCATAGGTAATTTCTATTGCACACTATGTATTTCTTTATTCTATTTTCAAAATTTCTACAATAAAAACATTTCTATAAAATGTTACTTTTGGAAGCAGAGAAAAGCTTCATTTTTTTTTAAAATTGGTTATTTTAGACTATCATTCCTCTTTATCTTTGGAATTATGAGCTTGCTATCCAAACACATTAAAACTAGGACAAGTGAAAATCTGATAAGAATGACTGCTTTCACTATGATACTGAATACAATAGCATAAAAAATAGAATATAATATGGTTTGAGCTATATTCAACCACACTCCTCTCCAGCCACCTTTTTTCATTTTGATATGAGTAGGTATATTTTGATATTCATGAATAAAATATGTTTTAAAATACTATCCCATTGATCTGTCAATTAGCCTAATAAAATGGGAAAGAATTAGTTTAGAATAATTTGTCCTTATGTTTGGAAGTTAGTTCCTCTTATAGTGATTAAAAGTGAAGGTCTCAGATTGGAGAGAGGGAGGGAGGGAGGAGCACAGGGGACTGAGGTGATGGTGCACAGGTGCCTTGGGGAAAGAAATTCTATGGGGACTACACTGGGGAGGGGGGAGCAAACATTGTTTAAAAATGAACAATGATGTAAAATAGATATAAATTTTAAAAAATGAAAAAAAAAAGTGAAGGTCTCTGAACCAGGCCCCACCATTCTCAAACATTGGTTCCTGTGTACATATATTGTAATATTTAGGGCAGTTTGGTTACTATCTCAGATATCACAGGAATATTCAAAATAAGGTGGACTTCATGGAGTGTAACTAATGCAGATCTCCTTATTCAAAGGACCCCATGCTTTATTTCCTGCTCTGCTGCTACCACCTTGAAATTCTTAATAATTTTTTTAACAAGAAGCCGTGCATTTCCATTTGTACTGCGGCTGCACAAATAATGGAGCCCATCCTGGCTGCAAGAATTAAATGATGTAATGTCTGAGCACAGTATTTTCTTGACATATGTTAGCAATGACCACTCTTTCCTAACTGTTCAGAGAAAACTTGGGAATTTTTCTATACACAAATTTCCGACTCATAAGGTTACATGTGTTAATTCCCCAAATTTATATCTTCTTATTGAGAGAAAAACTGGAGAATATTTGCCCAATATCTTGATAATTCTAGGGTGTGTACACATTCTTGCAGTTAAAGATTACACTATTCTGATAGGTCTGGTAAAAACAAACTGCTTTCAAATGATGATACTTGTTCTTAAAATCTTCGCTTATTTTTTTTTAAATGTACATTTAGAAAAGGACATATATGTGCATTTAAGCATATTGAATGAGGGGCCTCCCTGGTGGTGCAGCGGTTAAAGACACAGCACTTTCAAGCTGTCACCAGCAACTGCACCACAAGTTCCATCCCAGGCCAGGGAGCTAACCCACATGGTGCAGCAGACCTCTCCTGTCTTGCCTGCTGCTCCCCTCAGCAGTGTGTTTAAATAGATCTGTCTGTTCTACTCCCCACCCTGTCTCTGGTGAATCCTCTCACCCCCCTCCCCACACCTCTGGCCTATACCCCAGTTCTTGTATCCATAAATAAATATTTAAGCATACTGAATGAATATGAAAGGGCATACAATGAAAGGAAACACTTTTTGTCCAACACTGTCTCTGGCTTCCCAAGGTCAACTAGCTGTATTTACAATGTGTTCGTACATTTTAAGTAAACTTTGTTAGTGGTGTTACTTTTCTTTGATTTTGACCTATATTCTTAATTACATCTTTTAATTTTCCATTATTTAAATATTCTGGCCTTTGTAAGTTCTTTCTAAGTTCTTTGGAGTTAGAGATTTCCACTTCTTTCCCTGTGAGACACTCCATTATTTGAATATTTAAAGAAACTTACTAAAAGAGGTTAAAGTTATGAAGAATTAGTTACCTAATTTATCTTCTTATATTTATTATTATTATTATTATTATACTGTTATTAAAATACTGCAGTATTGGGGTCTCCCCGGTGGCACAGTGGGTTGAGTGCAGTGCTGTGAAGCTGTCCGCAGCCTCTGTGGCATGGGTTCGATTCCTGGCTGGCCAGGGAGATTCCCACATGGCGCAGCAGACCGCTTCTGTCTCGCCCGCGGCTCCTCTCAGCAGTGTTTTCGGTCCATCTGCCTGTTCTGCTCCCCACTCTTTCTCTGGTGAATGCTCTCACCCCCCGCATCTCTGGCCTGTACCCCAGTTCTTGTATAAACAAATAAATCTTTGAAAAATAATATTGCAGTATTAATATCAACTGCATGGTACGAGAAACTAGAATTATACTGGCAATATTAGGTAACATATATATATATATATATAAATATATATGATGAAGGAAAAGGTTGTACACTTGAAACCTATAAAAGCTGTAAACCAATATTACATCAATTAAATACAATAATAATACTTGTAATAATAGCTACCGATTATGTAGCTCTCTGCATGCTCTAGGCATTATGTCAAATTTTCTACATTCATTATATAATTTAATGCACTAAGGATCTATATTAAAGGCTTAATGCATGGTAACTGTCATTACCTTGCATTGGTCCTTAGGGCAAGTACTAATATGATTCCCATTTTATAGATATGAGGTAAATGTGTCAGGAGTATATAATTTGTAAATGGTGAGTGGAAATATAAACCCAAGCCTGACTGTCCCTTCATCCAACTTCCAGTAGCTAAGCTCACTTGCTGCTACACCTGTTCAGAGTTCTAAAAGGCAATTTCCCCTGAAGTGGTGTAAATGGGTGAATGTGTTTGTACAACACACAGAGATAGAGAAGACAATTAAAGGTATATGGCATAAGACAGAATCTTTTAGTGATGTTTAGTGCTGATAAGCTATAATTAAAACTGCAAAACTGATCAAATGAAATACTTCTGATTTTAAAACATATTTTTAAAAGTTTTAAAAAATTTTACTTAAAATCCTACAGAATTTTAAGACATACAAAATTAGCTTGACAATTGTGAATCAAAGATCTCCAGTGTGCTATTTCTTATAATCACTGATTTTTATCAACTATAGAGGGACTATACTTTTACAACTTAAAACATAAAGCATAATCATAGCAACAGCTTTAGCTGATAATTGGCATCCAGGCTTAAAACTATCTCCACAGGGACAGTAGCACAAGGCACAAAAATCTGATGGTGTAAGGATTTACTATTCTCAGTAACAAAAAGGATTTATATGCTGAGCTTTATGAGAAACCTGGGTGGAAGATCAGGTGCTCACAGAGGAAGCTGGGTTATTAATCAAATGGTTATAAAAAACACCATTTCAGAAAAGAGCATAACAGCCACGATAAAGTATGAGAGATGTTTGCTGGTTAAATTCTATAATAGCATTAATTACTGTCCTGTTTTGTTGGTGATAATAAAGGAATATAACTTCTCAAATAGATGCTGATATTAGAATCATGAGCACAGTGACTATTTTAAAAATGTAGAAGTCATTCTCTTTGAAATAAAGTATTATATCGTAGTTATGTGCATTTTTTTGTAAATTTTTTCAATTTTATGTATTCTAACCTTAACTTCCAATTATCTTTCATACAATTGTCAGAGAGAAGATATATGTTGGTTTTAGGATTCCAATTCTACACAGAATTTGAACAATTGTATGAAGTAACTCTACCTGCAAAAATTCAAGCAGCAATGAAATTTACTTTTTCTAATTCACTTTGCCCTTTCTTTAGATACCACGTGACATGAAGTAGTGAAACAAATCATTTAACTAAGGATAAAGGCTATGAAATAGACTTTTAGGAAAAGAACTTATATTTTTGATTATACATTATCTCACTTATTGTCAGTAGATAATAAATGCCATCACATAGATACTGACTATTCTATCTTCATAGTGTTTTAGTTGCATGCTTATGATGATTGAAATACAATCACTTTAGCAGTCAGTCTTCTTTGAATAGAAAAATAGAATTTTGTTTTCATTATCTTCAGCTGACTCTTAGGTTGATATAATGAAGAAAGTTGGAATCTCTTTATTAACTGCTCCAGAATTTATATTAAATTTGAAGCAAAGAGAAACATATCATAGACCTTTAGATCTGGAAGGACACCACAGAGATCGTCCTAGCCCAGATTTTCATTTTATAAATAAGAAATGAGAGATCCAACAGTTAGCTCAGCTCTAGTCTCTTAAATTTCCAGTGCCTACGTTTTATGTTGTTGTAGATCATGAATTGACAAAATAAAAGCTATTGCACTGATACACAGGACCATTCTCAAACACCTACTTTTTTTTTTTTAGTTGAAGGTAGCAAAAGAATACAGTTAATGCCCAAAGTTATTTGAGCTATAACTTCAAAATTTCCGAATAAAAATTTTAACCTACACAATTAACCAAAAGATGCTCTAAAAATCAAGATTGTTATTCAATGAATTAAAATAAAGTAGAAACCTACAATAAGTGTAAGAATTTTATTTACTTCTAGCTTTTATTAAACCATTTTTAATAGGCAGAAGGCTGATTAAACTTGGAGAGTTTTCAGGAAGCAATGAAAAGGGCTGTCAACTGAAAGGCCTTAGAATATTTTTTTAATTAAAACCATTGGCAAAAGGAAATTGAAATGGTAATTAAAACCTCCCCAAAAAAAAAAGCCCAGGACCTGATGGATTTACAAATGAATTCTACCAAACATTCAGAGACGAATTAGTGCCTATCCTTCACAAACTCTTCCAAAAATTGAGAAGGAAGGGACAATACCAAACACGTTCTATGAAGCCAATATTACACTAATACCAAAACCGAATAAGGACAACACAAAAAAGGAAAACTATAGGCCAATCTCCCTAATGAACACTGATGCAAAAATCCTCAATAAAATTTTAGCTATCAGAATCCAACAATGTATCCATAAGATAATTCACCACGACCAGTTGGATTCATTCCAGGGGCACAAGGATGGTTTAACATCCGAAAATCAATCAACGTTATCCAACACATCAACAAAAAGAAATATAAAAAACCATATGATAATATCAATAGATGCTGAGAAAGCTTTCGACAAAGTGCAACACCCATTCATGATAAAAGCCCTTGAAATTCTTGGGATACAAGGAACATATCTCAACATCATAAAGGCCATCTATGACAAGCCAACAGCCAGTATCATTCTCAATGGTGAAAAGCTGAAAGCAATTCCATTAAGATCTGGAACAAGACAAGGATGTCCACTCTCACCACTGCTTTTCAATATAATACTGGAAGTCCTAGCCAGAGCAATAAGACAAGAGAAAGACATCCAAGGAATCCAAATAGGAAAAGAAGAAGTCAAACTAGCACTATTTGCAGATGATATGATAATATACATAGAGAACCCCAAAATCTCCACAGAAAAACTAATTCAACTCATCAATCAATTCAGTAAAGTGGCAGGATACAAAATCAACACGCAAAAGTCAGTAGCCTTCCTATACACAAACAATAAATCTGAAGAAGAAGAAATCAAAAAAACCACCCCTTTTATTATCGAAACAAAAAAATCAAATATTTGGGAATAAATCTAACAAAAGAGGTAAAGGACCTATACAAAGAAAACTATAAAACACTGTTAAAGAAATAGAAGAAGACACAAAGAAATGGAAAGACATCCCCTGCTCATGGATTGGAAGAATAAACATTATTAAAATGGCCATCCTACCAAAAGCAATATACAGATTCAATGCTATTCCAATCAAAATCTCAATGGCATTCTTCAAAGAAATAGAACAATTATTGATGAAATTCATATGGAATCACCAAAAACCCGAATAGCCAAAGCTCTACTGAAAAAAAAAGAAGGAAATGGAGGCATCACACTCCCAGACTTCAAACTATACTACAAAGCCATAATCATCAAAACTGCATGGTATTGGAACAAGAACAGACATACAGACCAATGGAATCGAATAGAAAATCCAGAAATAAACCCACAGATTTATGGTCAACTAATCTTTGACAAAGGAGCAAAGACTATGCATTGGAGCAAAGAAAGTTTGTTCAATAAATGGTGCTGGGAAAACTGGGTCGCTACATGCAAAAGAATGAAGCTTGACCACTACCTCACACCATACACAAAAATCAACTCAAAATGGATTAAAGAACTAGACATAAGACCTGAAACCATAAAATACATAGAAGGAAATATAGGCGAAACACTACGGGATTTGCACATCAAAGACATCTTTACAGACACATCACCCAAAGCAGTGATAGTGAAGGCAAAGATAAACAGCTGGGACTACATCAAATTAAAGAGCTTCTGCACAGCAAAAGAGACAATAACAAAAACAAAGAGAAACCCCACTAACTGGGAGAACATTTTTGCACCCAACACTAATGATAAAGGACTGATCACAAAAATCTGCAAAGAGCTGATGAGACTCAGCAACAACAAAGAAAATAATCCAGTCAAAAAAATGGGCAGAAGAGCTAAAAAGAAACTTCTCTGAAGAGGAAATGAAAATGGCCAACAGACATATGAAAAAATGTTCAACATCACTTGTAATCAGGGAAATGCAAATCAAAACTACCATGAGATACCATCTCACACCAGTGAGAATGGCACATATTAAAAAAACTAGCAACAACAAATGTTGGCGAGGATGTGGAGAAAAAGGAACTCTTGTGCACTGTTGGTGGGAGTGCAAACTGGTCCAACCACTATGGAGAGCTGTGTGGAGATTTCTGGACCTACTAAACATAGAGCTTCCATATGATCCAGCAATTCCACTCCTAGGTATTTACCCAAAGGACACAGAAACATCAATTCCAAAGAGCACCTGCACTCCTATGTTTATAGCAGCACTGTTTACAATAGCTAAGCTTTGGAAACAACCCAAATGCCCAAAAATAGATGACTGGATCAAGAAGATGTGGTACATATATACCATGGAATATTACTCAGCATTCAAAAAAGATAAACACATGCAATTTGCAGCAACATGGATGGCACTGGAAGGGATCATGCTCAGCGAAATAAGCCAAAAAGAAAAAGAAAAATACCGGATGGTCTCACTCATAGCAGGAATCTAGAAAACTTAAATAAGGGACCAGGAAAATGAATATAAGAAAGTGAAAATCAAAATCAACAAAAAAACTATGAACCAGAGACACTTTTTGGGGGGTGGGGGGCGGGAGGGGAAGGATTGGGGTCAGAATGGGGCGTTTGCAATTGTATGGGGGAATATAAAAATAAAATTTAATATTTAAAAAAAAAAATAATAAAATTGAGCTGAAAACATAAAAAAAAAAAAAAAAAAAAAAAAAAAAAAAAAACCATTGGCAAAAGGAAGAGAGGCAGATCAACATTAAGTATGTTTCAAGTATTAGTGCGTGTACAAATAATGCTTTGAGTATGGGTACAGTCTAAAAGTGCACTGAATATTTTATGGGGAGAAAATCATGATCTCGAAAAAATAAGAAAGAACTCAGAAAAAGTGTGCCAAATAAGGAAATTTTTATCTTAGTCTTATTGCCTCTCTCGCTGTGTATTCCTGGTATTATGAGAAATACAGGCTATTCAACCATGTTTTACATTACTCACTTGTCTGGCAAGAGCTTTAAAAATTTCAACAGGACATCTATGATATAGGCTAGACTTATACACACGATAACTTTCTCTATTTGAACAGCC
This sequence comes from Talpa occidentalis, assembly GCF_014898055.3. Classification (NCBI taxonomy): domain Eukaryota; kingdom Metazoa; phylum Chordata; class Mammalia; order Eulipotyphla; family Talpidae; genus Talpa; species Talpa occidentalis. The sequence goes on along the minus strand of NW_023601543.1, from coordinate 69,438,197 downwards.
ATGCCACAGCATTAACATAAACTCTCATGCTCAGGGAGGGTGAATTCTACGTGTATTAATTTTACCTTTAAGGTATCTGTGTTCATACTTCAAAAATATTACAAAAATGGCAATTAGCAATCTAGCAAAATATTCACAAAACGGGAAACAGATCTATGACTCCATAAGAGTCACAGGATGTTATTTATTCCTGGCAAAGAAGATAATTTACTCTGTAAAAAGATCATAAAACTACAGAACTTTTGGACTTAATCTAGATATATTCCTACATCTAAGCACTTGATGCCAAGTTTTGTATAAATTACCATAATAAATTATAAAGCATATGAATAATATACTCTTTCCACAGTGCATATGATTTCAGTTAAATAGGGGAAATAATTTTTCAAATCATTTAAATTATATTTAAGTTTAAAGTATCAACTATAATGAATTTCTGGCTACCATATTTCCTAATTATAATCAAGCTAAAAACATGTTCATCAGGGTCATGACATTTACAAAAACAAAAACTATACATTTCAACAAGGATATTTAAAAAGACTAGAGGAAACACTGGGTCATTTGAGCATTGAAATACATCAATCCAGAGTATATGTTATTTGCCCTCTTTTCTCATTTTAAGCAACCACCTAGCAAGGGTTATTATTTTTTTTTCTAACTCTTGGTAACAAACTATTTCTTTTTTCTCACGCTGCCTTCTCATCAACTTAAGCATCCTCAGCTTGAGTCCAGGTATTATTCAAGCCAAACCTGACTTTGAAATGCAAGAGAGCAGTCCTCACAGTTGATTTTTTTTTTTCATGTTTTGATCTCTTGCCATACTACTGTTTCATAAGGTCAAAATCTCTCAAAGCTTTGACCTGAATAGCAGTCAAAATTTCGGGCACTCAATGTTCTTTATATGAACACAACCAGATGCCTTGTCACCTCAGTCACAAATCCTATATCCTACTGGATTTTAACTGTCACTGGAACTTAGCTCATATTTTATACCAGCCATTTAAAGTTATTTTTAAAAGAATGCATACATCGTATCACTCATGGGGCAGAATTTTTCCCCCAAACATGCTAGAAAATATGTGTACAAGTGAGCTTTGTTCCTCAGTCAGAACCTTACCCTCAATAAATAATCTTAGAATCCTTCATAGGAAATTTCGATCAAGTTCAATCTGACATTCAAGAAAGACAATCAATGGCTTTTATAACATACCATTTCTTTGGTCATTTTCCATCTCCTTTGTATTCCTCTTTCCCTGCATGGAATGATTTTTTATCTTCCTCAGAGCCCCCAAGCCCCCAGCAATGATACTGGCAATGCAGTGTTGGGAAAAGTCAACAAGCCAGAAGTGAGACATAAGGTTAAGAAAGGCTCAAGTTTAATGTTATAGGAAGCAACTTGCCCGCATGTAAGTCAATTTATCTCTTCCTGCTGTGGTACAGGACTGTATGATTGTTTGAAAATAAAAAAAAAAAAATAAGTCATAGTGAACCACAACAAGCCCTCCAAACTCACTAAGTAGTATGCCTGACATATCAAGAGCCCTTAATTTTTTTCTCAAAATGCTCTCATGTCTAATGCTTCTTTTTATCTTCATCACGTCTCAGTGAGCAAGTAGAAAGGATACCTGTTATAACATATGCTGGATATCACTTTATAAAGAACCATGCATACCAAAGCTAGTACTGTTTTATTATAGATTTTGAAAAGTTCAAAACTAAGAGGTAGAGTAAGTTCCCCTAAACCATGGTCTCATAACCACTAGGCCACTAAAAGGGTGTCTAAGGTATTTTACCAGCTAGAATCATCAAATCAGTAATGTTTTGATAAGATCTACAACCATCTCCAGCAGTATTGTGCAAAAACAGAATTTGGGATTTGGACCTATGTCATTGTTTTGCCAATTCCATATTTTTAAAAAATATGCTCTACAGACTATATCAAAGGCTGGATGCAGATTACCTGACTACTGGGTGAGATTTTTCTGTTTTTTTTTTTTTAAGATTTATTTATTAATACAAGAACTAGGGTACAAGCCAGAGGTGCAGGAGGGTGAGAGAATTCACCAGAGACAGAGTGGGGAGCAGAACAGGCAGACTGACTGAAATACACTGCTGGGGGGAGCAGTGGGCGAGACAGGAGAGGTCTGCCTCATCATGTGGATTGTTCCATGGCCAGCGGGGATCGAACTGGCACTGCAGAGGCTGCAGACAGCTTCACAGTGCTGTGCTCAACCGCCTGCGCCACCAGGGAGGCCCCTGTGTGAGGTTTTCTGACCAGAGAATCTAGGACAGTACATTTTAATAAGTTTCTAAGTGACTTATGCACTCTCAAGTTTGAAAACCACTGCATATAATGCAAGTGAGAACATGATCTGTTAACAACAGTTACAGCTCTATATTTCCCTCTAAAGTGATGTATTTCAAAACAACTTTTGTTATGAATAATAACAAGTCTTCTGAACATGGTGACTGATCATTTTACAACAGCAACAACCTACAGAACCATTGCTGCTTTAAAAAGTAACATTTTTTTTAAATCTCATTTATTTATTACATAGATACCAATGGTATTACAAAGAAGCCACGGCCAGATCACATTTCATAAAAGGAACCAAATCTGGTAGTAAAGTAACTATTACACGAATTAACTGCCAAAAAATACTTAATGGAAAAAAAATGGAGTGTTTATTATTATTATTGTCCAGTATTTGCACGGAAAATGATTGCAATTTAGATACCTTTAATTTTAAGTATCAATTCGAGTTTAAAAAGAAGATTGAACTGTCACTGAAAGTCATATAAATGGGCTGATCATATTTTCTTAAATTATATTTCTGGAAGCAATCCTCAAACTTCATTTCTTAATCTCTCAAGGAACATTTCCTAAATGCTACTTATCAGATATCAAGTCTCAAGGAAAGAAATTCTCTGAATTTGCCACATAACAAAGGAGACATAAGCCTAAAGTTATTGAATACAGTCACTGCTTTAATAGCAATGTGTCCATGGTGCACTGAGATATGAATTGCAATCAATTAGTAAAGGCTCCTATAATGTAAAACAATATGGCAGGATGTAGAACATACTATTATATATAATGACAGTATTTTGAATGACTACTCATTATTCCATAATCTAACAATATCAGACAATAAATTGTCCCATTTTCTTTCTTAAAATATCTTAAAATATCCCATTTTCTTTCAAGTACTAAAATTTCAAAAAAGCATTAACAGAAAAATTGTAAATGTAATTTTTATGTTTTCCTAACCCATGGTCATTTCATCTTAGGGTAAGTAAGCTACATTCATGATTTTATGAATCAACAGCTGTGGCAGAAAGTCTAATGATTAGATCCTCTCTGGCACTAATAGAAAGAGGACTTGAGTGGGATCAAAGGACTTGCACCCTAGCCCTGCTCCTATTACTCACTTTCCTTGGACAATTCAGTTTTCAGTCCGTAAACTCCATTTCCCTCATATCTAAACTGTGGGCATCAATTAATGAGCCTTATGGTTTTAGAAATCTATGATTTGGGGTTAGATGATGATGCCACATTTCCCCAGCATTTTGTCCAGCTATTCTAAGTCACTTAGATCCCCATTTTATTAAAGTGAAAGGGATTACACTCTACTGCAATAACCAATTCAGTCTATTAGCAGTAACCAATTCAATTAGCACTCATTCCTTAATCTCTCCCACATCTCCAAATCAAGACAGTCATGTTTTATTCAATTCATAAATTGACAAGGACGAATTGAGTGACATCCCTTGTACAGTTATAGCATTGCTCTCTTGATGCAGATTTCAAATTCTCAAAGATTATTTACTGTAAGATAATTAGTATCACTAACCTGTGCTGAACTCTTCTCAAGTTTTTGGACTAAGTTATCCCAGCGCTGGGCAAAGGTGTCCAGCCAGGCTTCCATTTTTTGGGTTACGGATGTATTTTTCAGAGTTGAAAGAAGATCTTGGTTGAGTGAGCAGAGTTTGTCCATGGTTTGCTTTTTCTTTTCCAGATCTGTTTTTAAAACCTGTTAAAACAAGGAAGAATACAGAGTAAGTCTAGGTTGCATTTTACAAAACACTACAGTTAAATTTGTTTTAACATTTTCTTTTTTCTGTAATTGAGACAAGACTGCAATTGTGCTTGCAAAGGATCAAGAGTACAAATTCAGTACAAAATTATAATCCAAATAACCTTCACAAGTTTGAAGAGAAAAAAAAAATAACACGTAAAATAAATACACAGTAGAGACACTTAAGAGTTTCTTTAAAATATTTGAAAACCTGCCAAATGAAAAACTAGTGTTACTTCAAAAGGCTAAACAGAGGTGAACATGTGAAAATTAATTTTTAATATGCAGAGGTGTTCAAATGTGGAAGGCATGGCTCTAGGATATTAGTGAATTTCCTCTTACTTCCTGATAGAATCCAAGTGAAATACCATCTGACAGGGGTGCTGAAGACAGTGAATTGAGAAGATAAGCATGGCTAGCAGGCCTTCCCGCTCTGAAATGTTGTGATCATGTGGATAAATGTGTGATGTGATGTATTTCCAAAATTTTTAAATTCTCTTCATTACTTGTCTCCAAAAAAGGATAACTTATCTTTTAATTTCATTTTTTGTATTATTTTTGTACTGAGGCAGTGTTGGTTTACAATACTGCATTTGATTTGGAATACAGGTTCACACCTCTTGGGGCATAGTAACAGACATCTTTTCATTATTTGGCTATAAAGATCTTTTACACAGTTCAATTACTTAAAAATGTTTGCATGTGTCATTCAATTACTATTTGACTATTTAAATCATCATCTTCCAAGGCTACCTGTAAAGCCCAATAAGTAATAAAACTAAGTCACTGAGCAAAACACAAATCCTTAGGAATCACTCTGTGTTTCCTAAATAAGTTTGTGCTTTGTGAAGTAATTTTTATACTATTCATATTTAGAAAGTTCTTGTGAACTATGGTGGGTTACACATACCCTTTGGTGGTTATAGGATGAACAAAGTGGTTTGGTGTAAACTTAGTAGATCAAAACAGCTTATTCTTTCCTTTTATCCATTAAGGTCACCCTCAGCCTTGGAATTTCCAGTCCCAAATACTAGTCCCTGACTTAACTTGTAAACATAGAATAAGAAGAAAGGAGAAAATTATTTCACAGCCTTGACAAAGGCCCTCATTTGGCAGTAGCGAGAACAAAGTACTAAACTGTGAGACCTCTTTCCAAAACAAATGCAAATTTAAGAACAACTAACATTACATATGGCAAAGAAACTGTCATGAAACAGATGCATCAATTGCTTATAAACCAAAGTGCTACCCACATAGAGAAATCAATACACCCCCAGCAAAGGAGACTTTATGAAGCTCATTTGGGCCCCCACTGGTCCTGGTAGCTCTGAACTGCAAAATGTTCTGGGGCTCCTTCAATTAGTTCATCCCTTATTCAGAATTTGCTTCCCCTGGTGAACTCCCTATTGCAGTCTTCTGCATGTCATTTTTAAGGAATGAAAGCAAGTTTTGAAATTCATTTGTAATTTTTTCTCAATATTTGTATGTCCTACCATTTTTTCTCAATTTGAAAGAATGCAATAAATGAAATATGAGTTAAGATATATAACTGGAATTCATATTAAAATAAAACTCTCACTGTGGGAATACAGTAACAGTGAGATTTTATGTTGATTTTGTTTAATTCACATGTCAGCTCTCCATCATATTTAAGTGCATACTTAGACTAGTAGTAAAACAACAGTTTATGCTACCTGCCTAGAGCTGAGACTTAAATTTGAATTTCAACAGATTCCTTCAAATTCCTTTATCGTATCTCATTTTCCATTTCTTCTTTATTAAGATTTAGCATGCATTTAATCTGCTGTAAACTATCTCAAGTTGTTTTTAGAAGACGGCAGGGTAGAAATAAAGACATACATTAGAAATATAAATATGTATATACAATCCACTTAGACTTACTTTCTCGGAGCTTAAAGAGCTATTTTAAATAATCATGTATAAGGCTCAGGGGTATACCCAATATTTAAGCTAAATGTATAATGATTTGGGAACATTTCAGAATGAGGGCCTGAGAATTATGTTTGAAGAAAAGGACTACATTAGAAAGTTATAGTTAGCCTGGTTTTCCTTAGGTTTTCTTAGAGGATCGATAAATTGGATACTAAGAGATTCAGCAGTACATTAAAGTAAGCCTCCTGCATTAACATTATAGCAAATGAAGAAGCATTTGGTGAAGCATTACTAAAATAAAGGTGAAGCATTACTAAAATAAAGGTGAAAAGTCGCTGCTAATGAATAAAATTAGGAAAATTCCCTCTCCCTCCTGGCCCTCACTCTCTCTGTAATTTCTCAGTCAGTTCCTTAGTAAGAAGACATGAATTTCACGGTGGTGCCACATATACTGAGTTACCATCTCCGGTGTCCTTGAACATCAATTCTTCTATCCTTGGGTTTTATGAATTCACATTAAATAGCTATAATTTAAATGTTACTAATTATTAGATGTGAATAAGATGTTTTTCTGTGCATAAGAATTCCTAGACTCTGAGAATTATACAGGTTACCAGAGGGGATAGGTCGGAGGGAGCAGCAGATGGAGGAGGCCAGGGGGTAGGACAATGGCTCTGGAGCTTTGGTGGCAGGTGAATGAAGCACACATATGGGGAGGGGGATGCACGAACAAAATTATATAGTCATGGAAATGATTGGCACATCAAGAAATTTTGAAAATAAGCTCCTACTTCTCTCTCTCTCTCGCTCTCTCTTTCTCTCTCTCTCTCACACACACACACTCACACACAGAGGAACTGATCACAAGTTTGTGAGTTCCATAACACCACAGAGTTCTAGAAAACTTACATAAAGCGGAGGTCAGCTAGGATTTTCAAAGAAGTGTGCAAGACAAGGATAAGCTGCTCAAGAAGAGAGAGCAGACATGTTCTACCTGATTAAGGTTAGCAGATGATTTGAAGTGAAAAAAAGAGTGGATCTTCCCAAAAGGCCCAGGAAGCTTTCACCCTATTGTCATCAGGAGTGATGCCTCAGAGAGCGAGGCCAAGACAAATTCTGTTCCACTGGGAAAAGCAAAAACACTACTTAGTTGATGTGGAGTTGCTGATCTAGATGGAAGAAGTATGCTACTCTAAGCACATATACATACACAGATTGATCTGTGACAGGGTTCTCAGCTTGGGGAATACCAGTATCATCTAGAAGACTTGTTAACATGCAGACTGTTGGCTATTTCCAGAATTTTTGAGCTTTGGAGAGCCTGTCTGGTGTGAAACTATGAATCTACATTTCTAACATGTTCTATGGAAAATGCTGATGCTGCTATCCTAGGGACCACAGTTAAGAACCCTTGACCCTATCAGATCAAATTCCTTGAAGGTGCAAGTGTAGCAAATCACCACTGTCATCAGGGACTTGCTGAGCTCCCACAAGGGTCTGTTCTTGACATATGATCCTACAACCACTTGAGAGTGTCCTTAACTCCCAGTACTCTAGTTCCTGCACACCCTCCTTTCCTGCACACCGTGCTCTCCAGAGTTCTCCTTCCTGGACAGATGCTACCCAGGCAGATGTTACCACTCCTCCCAGAAGCATACACTTACGCCAGGAACATAATTCTGGTAAATTGGGGCCTTCCAGTGATAACCTTCCTTACTCTCTGAATCTGACTCCTAAGGCCCACTGTTGTTTCTTTTCTTTAGTATTTATCCTTTACACCAAATAAAAAGTGAGTTTTGACCACGAAAAAAAATATCAGACCACATGATTTGGATAAAACCACCAAAATAAAGAAAATGAAATACTTGACATCTCATCTCAGACCTCAACTGATGAACAGGGAAAAAAAAATCCTATGGGTTATTAGTGATAATATTTTAAAACAAATCACACTGATTATAAATAAAAGAGAGTTTTAGCACACTGTATCTATACCTAGGTATGTAGTAGGAACTGGTGACAGATGGTACCTGTTTTGGGTCTCAGATTGTGACATATTTTAATGAACATTAGATTCTTATTCACTGCCTGAGTCAGCAGGGGAATTTTACCTCAAATTCTGGACCAGCTGTCAGGTTTTGTTAATTGGCTTAAACTATCAAATGTTAAGACTTATACAAAACATATTTTCACTTTTTTCACAAGTAAGGTGACATAATTTGAATTTTAATCTTATTGGAAAATTATTGAAGCTTTGTTAAGAGAGTATTTTTAGGGCCCCGAGGCTAGTGAAGTCTTTTACTCACAGAAATGACAACAGAGTGGCATACAACTGAAATGACAGCTCTTGGTTGTAATTTATTTTTTTTGTTGTTGTTGGTCAAGTAATCAAATGATATGAGGGTATTTAAAATAATGTAAAAGCACTGGACTTGAGTCTAGATGTCTTGGTGCTCATGTTAACTCCGCTACTAATGTTCTATGAGACCATATACATACTACCTGTTATTTTCCTGAGACTCAATTTCTACTGTTTAAATGGCCTTGTCTATTTCCTCCTCTTCATGCCAAATGCAGTGTAGTTCAGTTCTTCTAACTGGACTCCATAAGTTTGATTATCAAACATTCAAACTGGACTTCATACTACTAAAGAATTTTCTAGAAATGTAAGTGTGATTATCACCCATTCAATGTCACACCATCAACAGCAGAACAAAATTACTAATGTATCACTGATATTTTGGGGCCCTTTTGAGAGAGATACACATATATCTATCTAAAGCTGTATAACTGACTCTTCTGACATCTGTCCTTAATAGTCACAGCACTTAAGAAAGGACATATTCTCTGAGGAATTGCCATGATGGGATTTGCGCCCTTATAAAGAGTGAGAGATATGAGCATTTCCATCCTGTGAGGACTCTGCAAGAAGGTGCTATTCAGAAGACAGGAAAAGGGCTCTCACCAAGAACCTAGTCTCCTAGAACCTTCATTTTAGACTTCCAGTTTCAAGAACTGTAAGAAGTAAATGTTTGCTGTCAAAGCTGCCAGTCTAAAGTATTTTGTTACAGCAGCCCCAAGCTCTCTAAGACACGAGACAGCTTTCCCTAATTTAATTTAAATATGATATATTTGAATGTACTGATTTAAGCAGGAACAACGAAGATTTGGTTTAAAGTTTGAAGGAGGAGAAAAGGCAAATCATGGTGTTATATAAACGACTGGATTTTTTTTAAAGAAACTATTAAAATATTAGGTTTTTAAAAAGGCAAAAGGAAGCTAAAAAAAAAGAAAATACATACAGTCAGTTTTTGAAGACTTGATATCATTTCGCTTTGATCCTTAAAATCAGTTGAGGTGATCTTGGTCACTGCTGCTTCTCTTTCTGACAGCCATGCACTAAAAAGGCACTGAAAGAAAACAAATAATTTCAAAAACAGATAATAATTATTAACAGAGATCATAGCTTTTCGTTTATATATTTTACATCTCTCCATGCCTTTCACTGATACAGTTTCCCCCACATGACTCACCTGTTCTTCAGTAAAACGTTGCCATTTTAAAAGGATGTCTTGCAAAAGAATCCAGCGGTCTTCTGTCCACCTACATATGTTTGCCCATCGGTCTCCAAGTACCTGGGGAAGAAAGTTACCAGCACATCAGCAAAACAGCACATTAACTGAATACCATTAAAAGTGTCACCAATAAAAAAAAAAGAAAGTGTCATTAATATATGTGAGAGTATCTAACTTGAGGTGTCCCCGTACATTAAGGGATAGTAAAAAAACACCCTTCCTGCATTTGCTTATCTGTAGATAAACATTTTGCCTTTTATTTGTCTTTAGATAATTTTATGCATTCTTTCTTTTCTTTGTTAAAATGATTTTTTTCTCTTTTTTAAAAAAGATTTATTTATTTATTTATACAAGCACTGGGTACAGTCAGAGGGGCGGGAGGGTGAGAGAATTCACCAGAGCCAGAGGGGAGAGCAGAACAGGTAGACTGATGAAGTACACTGCTGAGGGGAGCAGCAGGCAGCAGAAGAGGTCTGCACGCCATGTGGGACCCTCCTCCAGTGGCCGGGGAGCAGCCGGGAATTGAACCGGCGCTGCAGAGGCTGCGGGCAGCTTCGCAACCCAGTGCTCAACCACTGTGCTGCCGGGGAGGCCCTAATTTTACACATTCTTTACCTTACATTGAAAAGCAAAGATTTTTACAAAAAGTCAGAAGCAGTTATCATACCACTATTTGAAATGTCTCCACAGTAAAAGTAGCAAAGACAAATCTAGAATATTTGCAAAGGTAATATGCAAAATGTGGCTTTCTTAGATCTGAAAATACACCCCAAAGAATTAAAGTCTAGCTGCTATATAAATGCCTAAAAATGCTCTTAATATTATTAATGCCCTGACTGGAGAAGAAATTATATTAGTGACTTAAGTCAGATCCACAAGTGTTTTTGAATAATTATCTGGATTTCTGTTACCCAGAATTTCAATTCACATATTGCTAAGCTCTCCTAGTGAGAAAACTGTAATATGCCAAATAATAACTGCCATATCTTTAACATGTCACAAATGTCTATCTGTACACACTCTATTAATATGGGAAATAAACAAAACACCAATTGCTTCCAGATAGAAAAGTGTATGTTGTGGTGATTTCTGTGCCAAGGGAATGTTTTAAGGCAAAGATGTATCCTTTATTTTGACCCCACTTTCAAATTTTTTGACATTCTCATAAATAAGAGAATTATTGTTCCATAGCCACCAGATCTTTCAAACTAGAAGTACCTCAAAATTTGGACATATTTTATTTTGTGTAGAATGAGAGTTAATTAAAAAAAAAAGAAATGCAGATAAGCATTATCATAATTCCTACCTTACTTGGTACTACATGTTTGGATTGATCCAACTAGAAGATATTAGTTTATGATTTAAATAAAACAAAAGGAATTAGTATCATGAAAAAAAATTCACATATCCCTCAAAGACACACCTAATTTTTTTACAATTGTTTAATCTATTTTCTTTTAAAAATAAGAAGTCCCATGCATGAGTAAGGAACAAGAAATAGACTTTCCACTATGGCATTAAAACAGCCATGTACTCATATGCAGCACAGTCTCAAGTGAGTTTTCCGTTTTGCTGCAGAATTGTAAATAAAAATACTATTGCTTTCAGCATAATGTAACTGATTTCAACATTTTTTTTAGTTTCACTCTCTATTCTCTTTGGAATGCATTAATTCATGACAACTCACAGCACTGTAAGAGTGATAGAAAATACCCACAGGAAATATGCTAAGATACATCAACAAATTAAAAAATATTAGCCATTTAATTATTACAGTCAAGTATCAGGGCTGTTTTTTCTAAAACATATTAGAAGTTCTCTTAGGGAACTTCCTAGCGACTGTGTTAATATATATCAGGTAAAATGGCATGTGGCATATCTGTTAATGGATTCACTGTGAAAAAATTAGCTTCAAAAATGAGATAAGGTTACCCCTAATCAACAAACTATACCAACTGCCTAATGTGATAATGCAGATATAAAAGGTCAAATTGCAGGAAGTTTACTGCAGCCCTTCAACCCCACTGGAGATAAAGTCAAGAGAGAGAGAGAGAGAGAGAGAGAGAGAGAGAGAGAGAGAGAGAGAGAGAGAGAGAGAGAGAGAGGATAAATGGGAACTGTTGCACCATCTTCATAAATGAAAGAAACGGATTGGGACTTGTAAATAGATGTACCATCTTCTCTTTAGCGCTAATGGTGTGCCCAATGAAGTAGCACCTTGGGGAACTGTACAGATAGATATTTACAATTTATTTATTTTAGTAGGAATCATAATATAGATCCAAATAAAACCTCCATACACAAGACTGCTTAAGATTATTAAATTTATAGAAATCCCAAAATATTTTTCATTATATGAATAGGTCACAAAAAATAATATTCTTTTAGGTACACAGTCAATTTACTCAAGACAACCATTTTAAGATGTCATTTAATGTGCCTTTTTATTCAAATAATCATAATGCGTAAGTGATGATTCACTGAAGCAGATTATAATTCAGCCAAGATTTAATTTTATTTACAGTTAATGATAGTCTCCAATGTATTCATTCATCATTTATAAATTAAATAATAAATATTTCCCAAATATATACTATGTTCCACAAATGAAGAGAATAAAATTATAGGTCACATAAGATCTCCCTAAAATTCATGTGCTGAAGTCCTATCCCCCTCTACTCCAGAAGGTGACTGTAACAGGAGATGACAGGACCTTTAAAGACAGGACAGAATTATGTTCTGGCAAATGGTATTAATTTGAACTAAGTTATCTAAGTGTTAGTAGTTATATACCTTTTGCTTAATCAAGGTATTTATATCAAATGTTCAAAGAACCATCAAGGGTTACCTATTTTACTCTACTCACTCTACAAGACTACTTATTAAATCTTTACAACTACATTTTTAGCCTTCTCATAATTCTTCTTTAAAGATTTCAACACAAGAGAGCACACCTATCTTTTACTAACACATTCCACTGCTTCAACCTATCTTACTCTCAGAAAACTCTCAATGAACTGAAACTAAGTCTCTCTGCTACAATGTGGGCATGGGACTTTTTACTGATTTCAGTAAAATAGATAAGTGAGTTCAAAATTGCTTGCTATACATGTCTGCCCACAGGTAGATTTTTTGCAACGCCATATGCGCACATATAAATAGATGTTCACAGCGCTTGAATTCATGGATTTATCTCTTTGTTGCTTAGACATATTGGGCCTAATTTGAACTACAAAGTATGGAGTTAAGCAATTAGAAGATTACCAGTCAGCTCTATAATCACTCAAAGATTCTGGTTCCTGTCATTGCCTGAATGGATGTAACCAAACTGTTAGGCAAGTATGAGGGACTGAATTAAATGGGACTGACAGGAAGCTATTTTTTTTTTTCAAATAATCACCATATTAAGATTAGAAATTTCTTCTCTGTAGAAAAAAAATTCAGTGTTTTTCCGAAGCTTCATTTAAGTATATGAATCCACCCAGCTTCTTGAAATAATGCACATTTTTGTAAAACCAGGTAAACATGCACATAAATGAAAAATGAATTATAATGACTTCTGAAGTGATGAGAAGAAATTAGTTTTTATTTATATCCTCATTTTGTCTCAGCGGTAAGAGAAGCTAAAGGTCAGTTCACTTCCTTGAACACATTTTCATGGGCAAAATCACATCTCCATTATCATCTATGCTCAGATCCAAAGTGGAGAGGATTTTGCCCTCCCACTTAATTCACATCTCATATTGTTATACACGCCAAAGACATTTCTCATCTGAGTTCCCTTGTTTGGCTGAGATGGTTTTTCAAAGCAAATATGAAAAATAGTTATAAAAAAAGCATTTGGATAAAAGCAATTGAGGAAAATTCGATAAGTCTGGGGAGTAAAACTTAAGTACTTTAACCCTTGAATTTATTAAAACCGTGACAGGGGCCTCCCCAGTGGCGCAGAGGGTTGAGCACTGCGCTGTGATGCTGTCCGCAGCCTCTCCAGTGCAGGTTCGATTCCTGGCCGGCCAGGGAGCAACCTACATGGTGCAGTAGACCTCTCCTGGCTCACCTGCTGCTCCTCCCAGCAGGGTCTTTGGTCTGTCTGCCAGTTCTGCTCCCCACTCTGTCTCTGCTGAATTCTCACCCTCCCATGCCTCTGACCTGTACCCCAGTTCTTGTATAAATAAAAATAAATAAATAAATAAAATCCTAAAAAAATAAATAAATAAAACCATGACAGAATGTGAGAGCTAAACTGTGCCCAGCAAGATCGGCATTCAGAGATAAAGTGTTCCTAACAGTATGTCTACTACGGAAGAAACAATTTTGTGCTATGGCCCACACAATGTGGCAACAACTGGGATTTATAAGAGGGAGTCAGTGAGCAAAACATCTCATTTTATTGCAGTTTAAAACCCTGGAATATACTCTGTGGCTAAATGAATTGTATGTGTAATGAGCCTTCTGAAAAATAACTTATCTCTTGAATTTTCTTTCTTTATAAGCAATGATACAGTTAAAGAGGATAAGCAAATTCATCTCACTGATGGTGAAATGTAAACAACATCAAATAAGTTATTGAAAGAAATAAAACAACACCCATTAGGAAGCTAGACGTTGAGCAGAGTACTACTGAGTAATACTTAGCCAAGTCTATGATTCTCTTCTCAATTGTAGATGTTTTACAAACTGTTCACAGAAGCAGCATACTCTAAAATGGCATTTTTTATATCTTCACTGTCTAGATGGTACAGGGATGTGTTCTTCGGCATTAGGAAACAGCTATAGGCAGTTTTTCTGAAAATTTTCTTACTTCTGTTTAAATGAGCCTGAAGTAATACGTGCCTGAAATTAAGAAACTCATGACTACCACTTCTCAAGGTGCAGTTTAACGATGAGGAAACCAACAATCAGATAGGTTAAGTGACTTGTCCAAGGCCACAGAGGTCCAAGGACTTTCTGGTATTTGACCTCAAATCCTGTTGGCTACCAGTCCATGCTCTTTCATGATGCCAGTTCCCTCAGAGGAACATTAACCATCTAAAATATGCCTTGCCGGGTCTCCCTGGTGTCACAAGGGGTTAAGCACAGCACTATGAAGCTACCTGCAGTCTCTGCAGCACGAGTTCGATCCCCAGCCAGCCAGGGAGCTACCCACATGGCACGGCAGACCTCCCCTGTCTCACCCGCTGCTCCCCTCAGGGGTGTATTTCAGTCATTCTGCCTGTTCTGCTCCCCACTCTGTCTTTGGTGAATCCTCTCAACACCCCCCACACCTCTGGCCTGTACCCCAGTTCTTGTATGCATAAATAAATAAATCAAAAAAAAAAGAAAAAAGAAAATATGCCTTGTCATTTGTGCCATGTAACCTACAGTGAGATGTTTCCAGGACTGAATCTTTTTTGAGTCTTTTCGTATCTAATTTTAACAGATACTTGACCAATTTTTTTAAGTTATAATTGACATTGATCATTCTATTAGTTTCACATGTAAAACACCATGATTCAAGCAGATTTAACTGAACGTTTGAGCTAACCCATGTGACAAAAATTTGAAGCCTAATCTTAACACTTGATCTAAAAATATTTTTTGACATTGTAACTCCATATTTGTTTAAGATCACTTTAAATATCAGAAAATACTTATACTTCCAGATCAAAAAACATGTGTTCTTTCTAAGGGCATATTTTTAAAAGGAAAACATGAGGGATTTAGTAATGAAACTCTGCCTTGGAGATTATGCTAAAAAGTTAGTTTTTTTTTTTTTTAACTTGAAGTGTGTTCTTCTGTACCATTACAGTCAGTTCCATATATTATTATTTTTATGAGTTTATAAAGTGCTAATGAATAAATCTGGAAATGCTCAGTTACTGCTGTTATTATTTCAAGCTATTATTTAATGTTCTGTGGTAGCTTAATAAACTGTACTCTCCAGTTCCCACCAGTCTATTCAATTGGTATACCAGAAAATAAAGGAGTTCTAAAGAGCTTTCCATCGTAACAGCACTCTTTGCTGCGTTCAGCATATCCCAGGCATTTAAGTTTTACTCGTATAGCTTGAGGTTTTACTGTTCCTTATTGTTTTATGCCTCACTGTCTCTGAACTTCTTGGTGGGGGTTGGGGGGGGTTCGGGGGCTCTTGATCTTTGTGCTCAATGTCTTGTAGAGTAATACATTCATTTTGCATGGTATATGATTGTCTCAAATCTGAGTACCACTGCCTTAGTTACCAACATGGAACTTTCCTCCTAAATATTCTCTTAAGACCTCTTTTATACTCCTCTTTTTTTTTTATTTTTCTTTTAAGATTTATTTGTTGGAAACAACCCAAATGCCCAAAAATAGATGACTGCATCAAGAAGTTGTGGTACATACACACAATGGAATATTACTCAACATTCAAAAAAGATAAACACATACAATTTGCAGCAACATGGATGGAGCTGGAAGGGATCATGCTCAGCAAAACAAGCCAGAAAGAAAAAGAAAAAATACCAAATGGTCTCACTCATAACAGGACTCTAGAAAACCTAAATAAGGGACCAGGAAAAAGAATAACTATAAGAAAGAAAAAAATCAAAATCAACAAACAACTATGAACCAGAGACACACTTTGGTGTGGGGGCGGTGGGAAAAGGAGGGATTGGGGTCAAAATCAGGGGATTGCAATTGCATGGGGAATATAAACATAAAAAAAGATTAGTTGTTTATGAATACAAGAAGAGGGGTACAAGCCAGAGGTGGTAAAATAGGATTATTATTATATAAGAACCCCAGCAATAGAGGTAATAATAGGATTATTGATGGTGAATTTTAAGACTTGTAGAAGAGTTGCATGTGTAGTTCTCTTTACCTCCAATTCTAGATCTGTAACACCTAAAATGGGCATTAGCCACACAAGGAAATCTCAGAGTCTGCTCACCCAATACAAGTCACGAGACTTACAGTACAAATTGCTGGGGTTCTTATATGTATACCTGAGTGATGCCAGAGATGAACTCTTCAAATTAGTAAGTTTAGCATGATCTCAAGCTCCAAGGCCAAGGAACAAAAATCAGTTCTGTATCTCCATATCAGCAACAGACAAATACAAAATAAAAATTTTAAGAGATACCATTTACAACAAGAGTAAAAATAACAAAAACCTAAGAACAAATTGCAAAAAAAAATCTAAGATCCACTATCTTAAAAACCGTAAAATATTGAAAGACAATAAACACTTAAACAAATGTATGGCTAGTCCATATTCATGAATTGAGATACTTTGTATAAAAGAAGTTATTTTACTGCAAATTGATCTGTAGATTCAATGAAAAGCAATTTGGGAGGGGGTGACAAGCTGATTCTAAAAATTTATACGGGAATGCAAATGAACAAAAATTGCTGAGATAATTTTTTAAAAGGAGAAAAAATATGAAGGGTTTACAATGCCAAGATAGAATTAGTGTATCCCTCAGCTTACCCAAACTTTTTTTTTAAATTATTTATTTTTAAAAGATTTATTTATTTATTTATTTGTTTATATAAGCACTGGGTACAGTCAGAAGCATGGGAGGGTGATAGAAATCACCAGAGCCAGAGCCGGGAGCAGAGCAGGCAGAGTGACGAAGTACACTGCTGAGGGGAGCAGCGGGTGGCAGGAGAGGTCTGCGCGCCTTGGGGGACCCTCTCCAGGCAGCCGGGGATCAAACAGGCGCTGCAGAGGCTGTGGGCAGCTTTGCAACCCAGTGCTCAACCACTGCGCCACCAGGGAGGCCCAGCTTACCCAAACTTTAAACTATAGATCCATGACCTCGTTTTTCTTAGAGTATTTACTTTAAGAAACTTGCAATTATATTTTTTTTTATCTCTGTACCTTTGAGATGTAAATCTTCTACAACCCAAGGACGATTTCTCCAGGACCAGGGAACCATTTCTTAGAAATATAATTATCAAGAAACATAGTGCCCCTGTCTCCCATATTGTATGGGAGGGTAGGGACCAACTCTGATAAGGGACACTTAGCAAACACAGATGGCATAATCATGCTGACCATTCAATATCCCATAATTTCTACCAGTGCTTTTAAACTAGTTCATTCCAGCATGTAAAACCTCCCTATCTTTTGTTCAGTGGAACTTCTTAGTCTCATCCCTCTTTTATAATAGTCTTCATCCCTAATCGCAATTGTCTTGAATAAATTCTAATTCACCATTTTAACCATCCAGCACAATTTATCTACCAGATATCAACACTGATCTTAATGTTATAGTAATTAAAACAATGTGATAGTGCATTAGAGGCAAAAACACAAAGAAAATGTTTGAACCCATAAATACATGGCTCATGCATATAGAGGAATTTGATTAAAAGTAACACTGCAGAATAATGGAGGAAAGAATGATCTTGGCAATAAATCATACTATTTGCATTACATCTGTATGGAAAATATTAGCATCCATTGCTCCCTCATGCCAAAAATAGTAGAGGGGCGGCAATACAAATGGCAAAACAATAAAGTCCTTATATGGCAACCAGGAGAACATCTTGTAAGTCTAAAAGCAGGACATTGTTCTTTCTCAAACTCAGATCAAAACAGCACTAACCATAACAGAAAATACTGAATATTGAATTTAAATTTGTTTACTAAAATCGATATCATTAAAGAGTAAAATAGCAAGCTACCTAGTGAAAAATAAACTGTAATATAGATAACCAACAAAGAGAATTACAAACCAGCATAAATATTCAAAACCTACTAAGAGAAAATTGACAACCCAATACAAAAAGAGGTCTTCCAAATAGTCAGCAATTACAATAGTGCTCAACCTCATTAGTCATCAGTAAATGCAAATGAAAACAAGAGATGCCATTCAAAAAAGATAAACACATGCACTTTGCAGCAACATGGATGGAGCTGGAAGGGATCATGCTCAGCGAAATAAGCCAGAAAGAAAAAGAAAAATACCGGATGGTCTCACTCATAGCAGGAATCTAAAAAACTTAAATAAGGGACTAGGAAAAAGAATAACTATAAGAAAGAAAATATCAAAATCAACAAACAACTATGAACCAGAGACACTCTATTGGGGGTGGAGGGCGGGGAAAGGAGGGATTGGGGTCAAAATAAGGGGGTTGTAATTGTATGGGGAATATAAAAATAAGATTTAAATAAAAAATAAATCTTTAAAAAAATGAAAATAAAATAAATAAATCAGAAAAAAAAACAAGAGATGCTATGATACAGCCACCAGAAAGAATCAAATTAAATATCTGACAATACCAACTATGAAAAGGATGCAAAGTAATTTGCACCTTCATTCACTACTAATGAGAGTACAAATTTATACATTAACTTTGGAAAATTCTTTGGTGATATCTATAAAGCTATATATACATATACTCAATGATCCAGCAATTCCAATCCCAGTTGTATAGCCCAATACAAAAACACATATACGTTCACAAAAAAATACGTACAACTATATTCATAGTAGAATTATTCATAATGGTCCCAAACTGGAAACAACCCATATTTTGAGAATAGATTGCATAACTAAATTGTGGTATATTCACAAAAAGGGATTAACCAGCCGTGAAAATTAATGAACTAGAGCTATATACAAATTATGGATGAATCTTACAGACACAGTGCATAGTCTGTTATGAAATTCCATTTACATTATGCAACTCCATTTACATTAAATTAAAAAGACAGCAAAGCCAATTTGAGGTATGAGAAATCAGTATAGAGGTTACTTTTAAGGTTGTGGGAAACGGTTATGACTACGATAGTGCTCAATGGGCACTTTTGTGTTACTAAATCTTTGCACCAGTGTGGAACAACAGGCCTGGGCCTTTTGTGAGGTCTTGAAGCTACAATAATGATCTGAGTACTTTTCTGAGCTCTCCAAGAAAAAAAAATACTATGCCACAGTGTACAGTTTAGATACTTTTTTAAAAAAAGATTTATTTTTATTTATTTATATAAGCGGTGGGTACAGTCAGAAGCGCGGGAGGGTGAGAGAATTCACCAGAGCCAGAGTGGGGAGCAGAGCAGTTAGAAGGACCGAAGTACACTGCTGAGGGGAGCTGCGGGTGGCAGGAGTGGTCTGCGCGCCATGTGGGTAGCTCCCTGGCAGGGGATGGAACTCATGCCACAGGGGCTGGCGATAGCTTGATAGTGCTGAGACTTTAAACCCTGCACCACCAGGGAATTCCCAACATTTCTACTTGTAGGTAATGAGGGAAATCTATGCCAGATATTACTCTGCTCTTTAGAGCTACTGGTGGATGTATCACCAGCTCTCATTATAACTGTAGTGAACTAATCATTAGTATAATTGTTGAAGATCTGCTTCCTGTGCTGGCCCATATGTTAACTATGGTTGGGACACGTTTTTTTCTTGTTTACCTCAGTGTCCCCAGACCTTAGAACAGTTCCTGACTCAGAATGTGTGCCTAGGAAATATCTACTAAAAGAACTAATGAATTTAAAATGCAGTTTCACAATCATTGGAAAGTAAGCAAAGCTGATGAGAATTCTGTCAGCGTACACTTTGACTTAATGAGGCTATAACCTGGTACTTGCTATTTGCTGTCACAAAAGAGATGTCTCAGTAAGGAATAGCCTAACCATATATATATATATATATAATATATATATATATATATTATAAACAGTGGCGTCCACATTGTCTTCTCCTTTGTACTGCCCAGAATGACTTGTTATAACAACCAAGTTCAACTCAGCTAATCAAAAAAGATGAAGTATTGCCATTTGCAACAACATGGCTGGAACTAGAGGGTATGATGATAAGTGAAATGGAGAAAGACAAATACCATGTGATTTCACTCATGTAGAAGATGAAAGAACAAAATGAATGAACACAACAAAAACAAGCTTAGATGATAAAAAGAAAATGGTGATCGCCAGCAGCAAGGAAGGTGAGGGGTGTGGGCAAATCAGATAAAAGGGGACAACTGTATGGTGGTGGAGGGAAACTAGACATTTGGTGGGATCATGATGTGGTATCTACACATGTCAAATTACCATATACCATATACCTGAAATCCATGATACAAGTGAGGAGGAGGAAGAAAAATACTGAACGATTTCACTCATATATGGAATACAGAGAAACAAGATAAAGGATCAGACCAAACTAAATTAAAAAAAAAAAAAGACAACCAGAAATCTGAGTACAGAATTGAGGCTGCCAGAGGCGGTGTGGAACAATGGAGGGACGGGGCCTGATGGATTGTGCTGGAGGACTGTGTGTGCCTTGGTGGTGGGTGTCACATGGTAACAAACATCTGAGGGGTGTGGTCCTGTATCTCTGATTCATATATGGATATCTAGACTAACTAAATTCATAATTCATATTTAGACTAACATTATCTCAACAGAATACAATTTAAAAATAATAACAAATAAAAATGTAAACAAAAACGGGGGGAGAAGGAGATGGAAGTGGACAAAAAGGAGAAGAGAAATGGTGTGTGTGCCTGACTACACACACAGAGCTCACTGGGGAGGCAGAAACGGATGAGTCTGGAATGACATCAGGTCTGTGGTGCAGGTGTCATGGTGAATGGAGGTTCAATAACAAAAATGGGGAGGTCAGAAAGGAAGAAAATTCAGAGAGAAGTAGGACATAATAAGCTGAATTTCACCTTGTTGAATCTGAGGTGTTCTGTGGACTTGCAGGTGAATACAGCCAAAAGAAAATTGAAGAAATTGGGCCCAGGAAAGATATCTGAGCAGAAAACATCCAGACTTACCAATTTCTGGCTATTTTTGATAGCACAGCTTTCTGAAATAACAGAAAAAAAAAATGCCTTCCTTTTTCAACAAGACAATACTGCTGACTTGTCCCTTATCTCTGCTTAGGCTTTTTAAAAAATATTTTTATTGAGTTAATAGTGCTTTACATTGTTGTTTCCATAATAGAAGTACAGGGCTTCCCCCTTTCAGGCATTTCTGCCATTGTGTGCCCGCTGCCAAAGTACCCACTGTCCACGACAGACCTCTGTGCCCCTTCCTCTCTTTGTTCTCATCCCTCTGCTCCTCCCTCCCTCCCTTCTGGCTGCCCCCATTACACAGTCAGCTTTCAAGGTTAGCTTTTTCTTTTGGCTTCATCTGACCCTTTCTTTTGTTTTGCTATAATCCACATATAAGCGACACCATCCAGTATTTAGTTTTTTCCTGCTGACTGATTTCGCTGAGCATTATCCCTTCCAGCTTAGGTTTTTCTTAAAATTAAATAACCTCTGGTTCGACAAATATTCTTTACAGATGCCACCTTCCTAGAAAAATAGAGTAAAAAATAATAGAATATGAAATGTACTCAAACTAACACAGTACAGAATGATTAGTCCTTGTAACCTGGACATGAGATCACTTGCGGGATTATATTTACTAAGATTCTTCATCCTCTGGTTTTAACATGTAATTTAATATTACATGTGCCCCACACACATATACACCCATAAAAAACTAAATTGTGTACTTAAGTGCATGGATAGATACAGGCATATGTACACACATCTGCATACATTTCTATTCATTTACATTTACATACATATTTACATGGATGGATGTGAAGTCAGATCATTCTTATCAAAGACTTACTCAACCAACATAAAGAACTGGTTTTTTTAAGCAGCATAAATTCAAGTAATAAATATGCCTATTTGATTTGAAACATGAAAGATGAGTATGTGACATTTAAATGTGGCATTCTAACTTCACAGGATATTGGTATAAATCTTCTAAAATCGTGTGAGAGAAGAGATGGTCCAGTGACAACCCCTGTGGGGGCAAAATTTGCACAGTGCCACAGTTAAATCTTCAAATGGCTTCTTTCCCCCCAAATTTTCTGACATAGTAGGCAGAATAATGGATATGATAATTTTCAATCCAATTCTCTGGCACAGAAATCAGATACCAGAAAAAAAATATATTAAAACCTAGACATTCTGCACCAAACCATATAAAGATAGGATGGCTCACCTTATCTGTATGTCTAGCTATCTAATCAATCAAACTGTCTATTGATCCATCTATCTGTCTACGAATCTATCCATCCATCTATGTATCTTATGGGAGGCTTCTAGCAAAATCTTTTAGAAAAGTCTACATAATGTATACTCATTCCATTCCACTGCTTTGCATCAACTTAATAAATGCATCAAATAATTTGTCTTAACAATAATAATACTTTTATGAACTGCTCAATGTTATTTGAAATGAAATGGGTTGTTTATGTCTTCTTGCTAGTGAATGTATCTTAGCTCTGAGAGACGTTTTCATTCTTCAAATACTATTCTTTTATTAAACAAACAAGTTTAATAATGTCATCAGATCAAGAAGTATACATGTGTGCATAGGTGTATATTTAATGATCTTCTCTAAAACTGTTTTTTCCAAGTTATTCCTCAAAAGACAATGCTTGTCTGAATCCATTCTTTTGATATACCTTTAACTCTTCAAAATGGTTGCTAGTAACTTTAAAGTCATTTGCCAAAACAATACAAATGCCTACTTTTAATAATATGTTACTTTTAATAAAATGACATTGGTTTAAAAATACTATGTAAGTGGGTCTCCATGGTGGCACACCCATATGAGTGCAACGCTATGAAGCTATCCGCAGCCTCTGTAGCACGGGTTAGATTCCCGGCCAGGGAGATACCCACATGGCGCAGCAGACCTCTCCTGTCTCACCCACTGCTTCCCTCTGGAGTGTTTTCAGTCCGTTTGCCTGTTCTGCTCCCTGCTCTGTCTCTGGTGAATCCTCTCACCCTCCCGTGCCTCAGGCCTGTACCCCAGTTCTTGCATAAATAAATAAATCTTTAAAAAATAATAAAATAAGATGCTACTAAATTTCTGAGTATAGCTTCCCACCTTAATACATATAAATAACACACCACACCCACCATCAAAGTTCTAGTGCCATTCATACTATCAAATTGACACCTCTACTCTCTCCTCCTAACCCCATCCTCTTCGTAAATGTGTTTTAAATGCCAGAAGCTCTCCGGGCCCTGTGGCCTTAGACACCTTTAACACATCTAGATGGGCTTACAAGTGCCAACTTCTACATAAGAGCAAGTCTACAACTGAGGTTTCAACAGTTCTGTCTTTTCTCTGGAAGGTATTTTCATTACAGCATCTAGAGCAAGCTAGGGGCATAACTGTGTTCCTTGTTATCTTTTTACTAGAAATAGCTATGTCCCAAGAACAAGAGACTTTCTTTATGCTCCATTTTAGTTTTCCTGTAGTTTTCAAATGCAAAATGGCTCCCTTAGAACCTGTGCAATTCCCAAGGACCTCCCTTACCTTTACTTTTTTTCCTCAAATGTTATTTTTTCAATGAAACTCCCCCTGATTACTCCATGTAAAACTGCTTCTCTTCTCCAGTCTATTTTGTCCTACTAGTTCTTATCACTGCTTTGTTAGTATGAAAGCTGTTTATTTACTAGGATGCATGCTTAGAATGTAAGCTTCATAGAGGGATAATTTATGTTTTGTCAATACTGAACCTCAAAGCTGAGACTCTAGCTGGTACCTAACAGGCACTCAAGACATCATTTGTCAAATGAATGAACAGATACCATTCTGTGTAGAACGTTCTCCTTCTCTCTAATGTTGCCTAATTACCTTCCACTTTCCCAATCTTCTACAACAAGATGGGGCATCCAGCAATGCATATTTTGTCATGGTCAACTCATCATGGCCAACATTTTACATTTAGCAGCATTTGATTAGTGCAGGTCCAGGAGGACCGACTCATGACTATGTGCTCACCCCACCTCACCAGTGCAGTGTCGGCCGTCATCCTAGCAGAAAGCTGCTGCTCAATACATGCTTGCTAATGACATGAATAACGGAGGAGTTTAGTTTAGCATCACACACTCATTGTAATTCTTAGGTAAGTCCCATCTACCTGGCAAGCTTCCTCGAGCAACACTCTTCTGAACCTCTATGGTGTAGCCAAATTGGCCTCTATTTGGTTCCTTGAGAATGTCACACTCACTTGATCTACCACTTCCCTCCCTGGATATTCTATCTTCTGCACATACATTATCAAGACTTCCAACACAGCCTTTAGATAATAGATTAAACATCACTTCCCCAAGGAATCATTCCATGCCTTCACACATCAGTTTCAGTCAGATTAATTTACTGTCATAAAATCTCATTCCTTTCCTTTTTAGAAATAAGTTGTGTACATATTTGCTCATTTTTGAAAATATTTGATTAACATCTATTTCCTCTCCTAGACTGTAAGAATTAAGAAAGCAGTTGCCATGCCTACCATAGTGACCAACAATGACAAGGAATCAGCATTCAGCTCTAAAGAGGGAACCTAAGAAACGGCTACCTTTGTTTCCAGGAAGGCAGCAGTCTTGTAAATTACGCTCAACCCCAGAAGGTAGTGACAAATTTTCTTTTTTGTTCACTGTGTTACCCCAGTTACCCAACTTGTACCCTGGTACAGAGTAAGAACATAATGTGTATACAGTGAAAAAGTAAAGAGTGGAAAGATCACTGAGAAAGAATTGGCAACATCCTTTCCCACTCTAAAGACACTACATAAACTGACAAGGTATTTGCTTTTTAGCTAAGTTATTTCAAAATAAATTAGTTAACTGGCATCACTACTTGCAAATTAGACTCTACATCCTGACATCCTAGAAACCTCGATAAGTAAGGACAGATTTCCAACCTGTGGTGACACTGCTAAGGGACAAGCTGAACCTCTGAGAGAGACTCAGATTAATTCACGACAGATTGCATTTTTCAGAATATTATCCCCTTCAATAATCTACGCTATCTTCGAGAATCCCTAAACATATGTTCTGACACAACTTTGTTTTTCTTCAAACCTTTAGGAAAGAAGACTTCTATGTCTTTTAAAGTTAGAGAAAAGCTTATGTGCAAGAAGAGTTCACAGAATTAATACAACACATGTAAAGATTGTCTGTGGTCCTTGGGGAATATTTTTAGAGTTTGAAGTCAAGATGGTAACACTCCCCCCATCTTTCTCTTACTGTACTCCATGAGGACTTCCTTTCCTAGTTTCCCCCATCTGCAGCTCTTTACTAAAGACCATTGGGCATCTTTTCTGAGGCTCTGGTTGATACTTCAGCAGACTGGAGTGAAAAAATGGACTAAGGCATTGTAATTGTAGTAGCCTGGGAGGCCAAGGAAGAGAACGAAGGTGTGGAACCAGCACCGCACACTAACCGGTCCCGGGGAATAAGCTGCCCGTGACTGGACCTTGCTCCACTCAAAGCCCTCAAGGGTTCTTCTCAGGTCCACGCCAGTTTTCTAAGGTGCCCTAGTCCCACAGGAATCACCGGGACTAATTTTAATCTAAAGCTAGTTGTACCAGGTCTGATCATGCCAGAGTGGCTGTATTTCAGTTGTTATTTTTAACTAGAAAATCTCTATGACTTGGAAAACTTCTACTTTATCTATTTTTTTAAGATTTATTCACTTATACAAGCACTGGGGTACAGGCTAGACATGTGGGAGGGTGAAAGAATTCACCAGAGACAGAGCGGGGAACAAAACAGGCAGACTGATGAAATTCACTGCTGAGGGGAGCAGTGGGCGAGACAAGAGAGGTCTGCCGCACCATGTGGGAATCTCCCTGGCTGGCAGGGAATCAAACCAGCGCTGCTGAGGTTGGGAACAGCTTCACAGCACTGAGTTCAACCCGCTGCACCAACGGGAGGCCCTAACTTATTTATCTTTTACCAATCACTGTCCCAACATCTCACTGCTATGCTTCATTTATCTTTTTTGGAAAATTTCTCAGAAACACTGAATATTAGATTTGTACCTCTCTGTACTTAATTTCAACACTATTATATCAGAACTGTGGAGTGTCTTAAAAATGGGTGAGCAGTGTCCTGTCAGTGCAGTACTTTGGCTGGCCTGAGTGTGTGGGTACAATATATTTCACCATATATGAAGTGATGCATTATCATACAGGATGTCAAAAGCCTTCTTATATTTGTAATCCCTGCAATTTCACTGAAGTATAAGCAATGATACATACATTTGGGTACTTTGCATATATTAAATACTCTGTTGTAGCAGTAAAAGAGCTTTCTCTTTGTCATTTAAAGAAGGAGAGTAAGATAACATTGTTGGAGATTGGCAGTCTAAAGCAGTAACCCGAGGAAATGACATTTTACTGGGATAAAAAAAAAAAAACGTAATTCACACAAAAAATAGAAGAAAACAGAGATAAGGTTTTAAGAAATCGTGTTATAGGTTAGGTAAGAGAAACTATATTTAGAACAACCTTGGACTGATAAAGCTATTTAAACTCACATGATTGAATCCTTCTTCATGTCAGACTGTTGGCCCCTAACTATTACAAAGTAAAGGCAGATGGTCTCAAATATAATTTGCAGTTGTATACGTATGTGAATGTATGTGGCATAGTCAGAATAATAAATTGATATGCTTTCTCTTATGTTTTGGAAAATGTATACATGCTTTGTGGAAACTTTTTTTAAGCAGTAAAACCTTATTCTTCCCAATTAGAAAGGAAAGATAAAAATGCTATCCTTTGTTTGTATGTATTGGTTATCTTTCCAAGGACACAATTACCAAAACTCAGGTTGAACGAGGGCTTCAAAGGCTCAGTATCTGTTCCAATGTAACTTCCATGACTTAAACACAGCACTATGCCTCATCAAGACTACAAAGGAAGGCCTGAATTTCTTTTGATACCTCATTGTTTAACTGAATGTGATATTTTTTGTTGTTTTTTTTTTTTTTTTACCTTTTTCCTTTTAGACCATGGGTTTGATTCAACTATAATAAAATAATGTATCTGCATTTATATGTTTCCCCAAAGACTAAGAATCTAGTGTGAGCAAACAATGCACTGTTAATGAAAGGAAATTATGTGCAAACAGGAAATAATTTGAATTTGTTTTAATAAATATACTGCATTCTAAATATTTATAATATACAAATTACATCCAAAAATTTATACTTTTTTTCAAATTGCAATTAATTTTTATTGAATGACGTATTTGGTGTATCAAAGAAAAGCATCTGACCTTAAGTTGTTCTTCCAAAGCAGCAGTTGCATGGTCTCCACTAGATTCGTCGACCACAACCACCATGTGTGTGAGAGAATTGACCCTGACTTGCTCCTGTTCTAGGTCTTCTTGAAGCACCTGAAAGAAAAAAAAAAAAGTACAGTAATTAAGAGAATATTTTCCTGACCTGTATGTCAAAAGCATTTCTTACCCAATACATGGGATTCCTCTCTGCCATGTCTGATTAACGTGATTTTTACCAGAATCTTTCCAAGCAAATTTTGTGCTGTATTGCTCAGCAAAATCCACACATTTCTACCCATCATTAATCCTGAAAGTATAGAGAGTGCATCTGCTGAGAAAGGATGTGAGGACGTTCTACTCAACATAACCCTGCACACACCTTTGCAAAGACTCCTCTCCACAAGTTTCCTGCTGACTCTGGCATCTCCAATGTCTCCTTCTCTACAGAGTTCTCTATTATCAACCAAAACAAAACAAACTCTCTTGACCCCCAAAACCCCTCCAGCTATATCCCTATTAGTTGTTCTTCTTCAGTGAAAAATATTCAGGGCTGTCTACTGTTATTCTTGCCATATCCTACCCAACTATTCTCTCTGCCCACTATACCACTGAAACATTTCTTGTAAAGATTGAAATTAATCTCCAGGTTTCCAAATTCAGTCCTCATGGTGTGATACTGTCTTGCTAGGAACTTCAGTTATTAACCTAATGAGACTCCTTAATTCATTTTTTAGTTGAAGTAACGTTGGTTTACACCATTATTTCTGTTTTAGAGGTATAAGAGTCTCCCTGCTTTAGGAGCTGCTACTACACCACACTCATCACCAAAGCCTCCAAAATCTATCCCGAGTGACCTCTGTGCTCCTTCCCCATTTTGTTCTCAACCCTCCACCTCTGGTAGCCTCAGTTTTATAGTTAGCTTTCTAGGGTTTGTTGTTAGTTTGGCTTTATCTGACCCTTTGGTCTCTACATTCCAGGAAAACAGTATGAAGGTTTCTCAAAATATTAAAAATAGATATACCATATGACCCAATAATTCCACTCCTAGGTATCCAAAAGGTACCTAAGGTACCTAGGTACTTTAGGAATACAAAAACACTAATTTGAAGGGAAACATGAACTACTGTTTTTATTTTACTTATTTACTAATTGACTGATTGATTGCATAGAAGAACTGATGTACAGTTCACAGGTGCAGGGGTAAGAGAATTTACCAGAGACAGGGTAGGGAGCAGAGCAAGCAGACCTACTGAAATACTCTGTTAAGGGGAGCAGCGGGTGAGACAGGAGAGGTCTGCTGCACTATATACAGGTTAGCTCCCTGGCCAGGTATCAAAATCAGGCCATAGGGGTGATAGTGCTGAGAACTAACCTCTATACCACCTGTGAGGACCCTACTATTTTTATGTCAGCACTATTTATAACTGACAAACTATGGAAACAGCCCAAATGTCCAAATACAGATGAGTGCATCAGGAAGATTTGGTACTTCTATACATGATGAAATACTACTCGGTCATCAAAAAAAAAAAAAAAATGAGCTCATACCATCTGCAGCAACATGGATGGAACTGGAAGGGATTATGCTGAGCAAAATAGGACAGAAGGAGAAATACTCCTTAGTTAATGACAGCTTCTTCTCTTGAGCTTCATATATCTGTTTCTGATTAGACTCTCACCTAAGTGCTGCTTTATAGCTCCTTTACTGGTTCCTTCTGTTTAACTATAAATTAGATGCTGTGCTGTCCCTCTGTATAAAACCAACGGATTTTCATGCAAATTCTTTACCTGAAATCCTAATATGATGTAGCAATCTTATTACATATCAATCTCAAGTCCGCACTATATTTCAACTACCCTGGTCCTGTTTATCCTCCACACAAGGCTTAAGGTATTTGATCTACATGAATTGGTCTTTCTCTGTATCTTTTTTTATATCATTTTTGTTGAGGAAATGTTGGTTTACCAACACTGTATATGATTCAGAGATATGGATTCATGCCTTGTCAGATGTATGTTATCACATTTCATCCACTATCAAAGCATGTACAATTCACCACAGTCCATTGGGTTACCTCATCCTTTGCTCCCCAACCCCACAATCTCTCCTTATCATCCAGGACTTAGTTTAACTTTCACAGGCCCGGATAAGCTTTTTGTTAATATGGTATCTAAATATGCATCTGAGTTACTCTCTTTTTTCTAGGAATTTTTTTAAAGATTTATTTATTTATGCATACAAGAGCTGGGGTACAGGCCAGAGGTGCGGGGGGTGAGAGGATTCACCAGACAGAGTGGGGAACAGAACAGACAGATTGACTGAAGTACACTGCTGAGGGGAGCAGAGGGCAAGCCAGGAGAAGTCTGCTGCACCATGTGGGTTGCTCCCTGGCCGGCCAGGGATTGAACTTGTGCTGCAGAGGCAGCGGACAACTTCATAGGTTGCATCCTAACCCCTTGTGCCACCAGCCAGGCCCTAAGAATGTTTTAACATAACATTGTAACTGCTTGACAATTTTTTTATGTTAACAGATTAGTTATTTGTTATTTCACTCTACTTACTGAAATACAAGAGCCACTAGAGCAGAGATAACCTCTGTCCTCTTCACTACATACCCAAGCAACCAAAGACTAAGAAACTTTCTTGAATAAATGATGCCAATATGTGGAATGAGGGCAAAATGCACAGATGAGCTTGGCCTTTCTTGATTGCATATAGATTACAATCTAATAGGAAGGATTAGCTTTATTTTTAAGTGCAATTATAATTACACTAACAAGCACATATAATCACAAAATAGTACTTCCAATCTTTTAAAAATAATAGTGTACAATTTTTTTGTAAAGATAAACAGGGATAAACAGAGGAGGTAAACAGAGGAATAAATAGAGGGTAAACAGAGGCGGCTGCTCTGAACTGAGACCTTCTGGCTTAGGAGCTCCAGTTCGCCAAACCTTACCACAATACACTAATTATTACTGGGAAATCTCTGAATGGTTGTACAAAACTTCTATTCAACTATTTTACTTCTTAGAACGTTTTATTATATAACAAAAGATTGGAGAAGCAGATTTGGAAATAGGCTGTTACTTTCTGGAAATCCTGCTATCCCTACTTGTGAAACACTGATCTTTGGGACCTACTAGGCTAGTTGTTAGTTAGCAAACCCTATTACAGAGGTAAGGGAACGTATTAGGATTGTCTGCATTGCAAACTCAAATGCAAGAGCTTTTTTTTAATCCTACGATTTATTTTTCAAGTGTCAACATTTCAGAGCACTGTAAAATCAATTACATTTACTCTGTACATTTCCACACGATGTTCTCGAGTGAAACAATATAGAATGAAATGACTATGCATTTATTTTGTGTGTGGAGTCTATACTGCCTATCATGCCTTTGACATTACAGAGCTTATGCTGGTTAATAAAACTCTTACTGCCATGAGGCCAAAAATGGAAACATTAACATTCAGAGTTGTCCTTGAAAGTCATGTTGAGTATGTTTGCTGAGTTATATAAGTCAGGCCTGATAAGATTTCAAATGTGTCAGCCAGGGATTTTAAAAAATCTTAAACAAAATAATATTTTGGTGGCCAATATGTCATAATTGGTTTCTTTAATTTAACCAACTCCTTTTTTATCATTCAGTATGAGAGTACATAAAATTACATATATTTAAAGCTAGGAAGTAATACCATACGATTTACATTTTACATGTCTTTTTTTATTTTTACTGTTTAATGTATTTTAGTAAAGAAACTTTAAAAAATCATCATTTGACCATGAAAGATTTATTTTCAAATTTCCATGGAGCATTCTAAAGCAAATGTGATCAAATGTAGTATTTTTCTCAGGTATTTAGATTTCTGATTTTGTTTGCTTATCTACATTTTTACTAGAAATTATATTCTTGCCATATTGATCAGGGGTTTATACTGTATATGTCTGCAGAAATGCTTACACACAGTACCACTAAAACTAGCCGTGAATTTGTAGCTTGAACAAACTGGACTTCGAATTTGTAGAGCAAAATAAAGGAACGTGTGAAATGCTTTCCACAGTGGCTGGAAATCTTGAAGAGTGCACTTAGCAGAAACTGTATTTGATTTAGGTTATTTTCAGTATCTCTTTGTCTCTTTCGTGACTTTTCCAATTTATATCTTTTCTTTTACCCCAATCAGGAATTAAAGTTGAAAAGGTTAAAGTGACCTTTCTGAGCATACTCAAAAGTTGAAAGACAGACGTTTTTGCAACGCTGTAATCATATTTCCTATTTTCCCAGAAAAAAAATTAATGACTATCAAAGTATCACTAGCTAATCTCCCCCAACATCAGTAAAAGACAAAAGGCTATTAAATCCCCAATGTCCAGAATTCAATTTTAAAATGTTGATTCTTAGAAGTAGGAAAAATGCTACACTCAAAAAAGTTAAACTTACCTATCAACCTAAATGCCTATGAATAAGGGCTTCATATAAAGTATTCCCTCCTACTTCATGGATTCTCAAGACTACTATTTTTTAATACATTAAAGTTTTGTAAAGTTGCTTTTAAATTAATTTCTAGTTAAATATTTACTTCTTATGGATTTGAATTTCTCACAGCTGACTTTATACAATGGAGATATGCTGTTGATTTGCTAATTAAACCTGAAATACGAGCTAAATTATTCCAGACACAGATGTATCCCCAGAGAAGTACACTAAATTTTTTTCCCAATCAGAAAATAACATCTTGAAATTAAAATGCTGTAACATATGATTCTTAAAATGCATTCCTTTATTAGATGCTTATACTTAATTTATACCAACACACATGCACAAGCACACACATACATATATACTAGGCATTTCATATGTATTTCTTGTCATTAGTATTATTAAAGAAATGTATTTGTTACACTTAACAGATTAAAAAAAAACCTTTCAAGCTCCTAATTAAATTTCTATACCATTATTAGATAGACACAAATGTCAGCGATGTTTGTTCTCTAATGTCAAATAACAATCTTTTTTTCCTTATGACAAGAGAAAAGGCCAACGGTGAAATTTAACATTAAAAATGCTTAGATCTGACAAGCTTGGATTTTGTTTTACCTCTGTAAATAATTGTTTTTCTTATAAATTATTCTCTAGGTAAAGGACCTGACCAAATTTTGTTATTCCCTTAGTACACCTGCATAATTTTATGATTTAAATATTATTTTTCTTCTATTTTCTTCAAATGTCATCAGTGGTACTGAATTCTTCTTGCTCAAGCTGATTTTCAAAAACTGGCTTAGAACATTAACGAGGGTATCCCTTCAGTGTTTACATCAGGCCTATGCTCTTTTACCCTTTCTTAGCACACATGTAAAATAATGGTTGGAAAATAAGACCATGCAAATATGCAATGCTAGGGAATTACTGATGTCATATTTATAGGCTTTGGGATCAAGACAGGCTGCTCCAGGGTCTGCCAAAGTGGCATGCTGATTATTCTGAATTGAAGGTAATTAAAAAACAACGGATCCAAGAATGGTGTTTTGCCCAAATTATCTATCTCCGTAAAATCAGAAAATAAATCTCTGTGGTGGTCCTGGAGGTGAGAAACAGAACTGTCACCCTAGACTCGGGCTTGCAAGGTCTGTTTTCACTGCAGATACAGATAATGTTGCAAAATTCCTTTCTTTAAATATCTAATTATTCTTTGTTCTGCCCTTTTCTCCTAAATTTTGATACCCCTTTCTAAAAACTATATAATATCACTGGAATAACAGGCGATGGTTTTCTATTTTGTGGATCCCCATGCATGCATAATTACAGTTTGTCTTCCTATCAATCTCTCATGTCAATTTAATTCTCTCTCAGTCCTATGGCTCTAGAAGAGTAGAGGAAGATTAGCTCCCTCATCTCCATAGATGAAGAACAAAAATTCATAGAAAGAGTAACAGAGAGTAAATACAATGTTGGGTCTCCTAGAACCACCACTGGAGTGTCTACAATATTTCCTGTATACAGTATTTCCTTTGGCCAATCATATATGCTCAGCAAGAAGGAACAGGAAAGGATAGTGGTTGCCTCTATGCTTATTTTAATTTATTGTTACTTCTTCAGTGATTAACCAGTAGGAAATTGCCAACACTTAGATGTTCTATACATACCCCCTAGAAACAACCCAGATTGCAATCAGGTTTTCCACAGATTCTAAGATCATCAGCTGCCTCCCACATCACTTTAACATACTCAGAAATGTGTTTCATAAAATATTAAGTTTAAGTAATTTGTAGTGTATTAGCCAAACAAATATATACAAAAAGAAAAACTTGTGAGAAAAAAATGTGTATCAAATATAAAATTTGAAAGTAAAGGCTCAATAAACCAGAAATAGGAGATAAGCCCATCATTTAGGAAACTCATAGCTTATAAAATCTGTTTTAGGAACAAAAGACTCCCTAGGTATCTATCATCAATCAACTATTGCAATAAATCTGGATGTATACTGATTTTATTTTGAAATAAGTGTCAAGGTCACATCAGCAAGTTGTAATAGTTCTTAGGAAATGATGGCGACATAGGCAATTTATCCTCTTTCTTACTTTCTTCTCTCTTTGACCATCATCTCTGCACTGGACTAGACTCTCTTCCCTGCACTAGACTCTCTTCCCTGCTTCCCTGCATGAAATAATCTGGAACTAACTAGCCATTTCATTTCCAATCTAATATTCACATTGCAAAGCCCGACTGGTCACAGCATTGTCTAGTTCCCCAAAAGGATCTATTTATGGTAACTAATTTTCTTGTAAATTTGTTGAATATGTTAAATAAACATCCTCAATAGGCTCTCTTAGAAGAGCTTTTATTTTGATATCCACTTACTTACATGTGATAGAACAATTACATTAGTTTTATCTTAGAATTCGCTGTTTTTATCATTTGTTAGTATACATATTTGTGTTTCTGCCAATTCATAAGCTGCCAAAGAGTTTAAAGACCATTTCAATGAAGACCTCTGAAAGATTTTAAAAGCACCTAGTGCTTACCAAGCAAAGAAAGAGAGTTTAATAACTATGACAAACTGTTTTAAACACTAAGTGGTCAATTAACACACCCTACATCTTTCAGAATACAAGCAGCAATGGATATCTTACGAACGACAGACTGATGGAAGAGATGTAAATGTGGAGGTGCTCAAGCAGACCATCCAAGATTCTCAGAGTTGGTCTTCTCAAGACACCCTGCTCTGTGCGCACACTATTTTGAGGTAAAACAATGAAGGCCCCAGAGGCTAAGTAGAAACTCTTGCCTTTCCCTTAATCCCTTTGTTCCACCCCTAATGGAAGTAGGGATTACCTAGAACAGCCGATAGGAATGTAGATTGAGGAGGGGTATCATTCAGGTGCAGGTTTATCAGTGAACACATCTCTTCCAGTTGAGTAACACATCTTTCCTTTCAAGTAAATATGAAGGTCACCCCCCAACCCCCAGTCATGTGAAGCCGCCTTCCTTTCTCCTCGGTACCCTGACACCTCATCCCGTGAGATGGGATTTAAAAGTCTTTGTCCATCCCAGATCAAATATCATTGCTACTTCAGAATCATTGTAACTTCCTGTGAGCATGTTATTAAAACTATTTTCCCTCTGTTGACCATCTGCTGATCCTCTGGCTACTTGACCAGCCCAAGAAGTTGCCAGAGGGGTAAGGGATTTTCTCCAGTTGTAACACTTGTTAATGAGGAGACAGTAACAGTTAGTCTAAATTGTGGAACTTTAAGTCAGAGTTCCTGAGTCTAATTCCTGGATACACTGCTAGCCAGCTATGTGACCTTGAACATCTTTAAACCATACCAAAATTTTGGTTTCCTAATTTGCAAATGCATGGGATAATAAGAGTACCTATTTTTTTAGGTAGTGTCAAGGCACCAGGGGAAATCCATTTGGGAATTTTTGATGCTAGATGGATGGACAAATTAATATCAGGGAAATTAGTAGGAGAAAAGACCAAAATTTAATAATAAATATATGGAGAATTTATACAGTTGTAAATTCTAAAGCAAAATGGGGTGGACCAAGCCTAAAATTGTGTTTAGAGACTTCTGGGGTTAAGAAGAAAGAAAAAGGGGGGAGATGTCACACTGATAATAAAAAAGAAGAGTTTCTCAGAGAAGTAGGATAATTTTCACTGAAGACTCTACATCTAGATGATATGCCTCCATCCACAACTGCATTCTTCTGCATTATAAAAAGGGGAAGCAGGTATTGCTTCTTCAATTAGGGAAAAGGGGAATAAGTTATGGAAGTGATAATGTCTTCTTCAGTTAAGTAAAGGCAAAGGACTCAGGCAAGGATAACATCTTTAGCTCAGCCCCTCAGGGGCTCACTGCTCTCAACTCCAAACTATCTACATGCTTTAAGTAATAGTAATAGACTTCCCAAGGCTCACAGGCCCTCTTTAGATCCCTATACTAAAGTGACAGCTATTGCAAGAGCCGTACCTCTGGGTCTACTCTCTATATAGATTAAGAATATCCGACCCTTTGGGAGCGAAAAATCATATGGTCATTAGGAAGACTGAATAAAGTCTAATTGGTTGGCACCTTGCCTGACACTGTATGAAATATCAGTAAATATCAACAACTACAAAAATGAAGGAAGATGTAATAAATATATAAAAATATCAACAGCTAGGTAATTTTGAAATCTCATGTTTAGGAACACTCAAAACAAACACTTCAAACTATAATGCAAAAGCCCAATATTCAGCTAATTCACCCTTTCTAATTCATTTTGCTCACTGGCCTCTAAGAGGCATAAAAATATATATAGAAAGGGGATATGGTCTTGGAAATACCTGAAGAGAATATTTAGAATTTTTGGAATTTTAAATGTTTATATAAGACTTTGACTTCCAAATTACTTACATGAGATTAACAGTAGCTCTAAACTAACTTATCTAGTAGTCTCATACACTGTTGACAAATTAGCATGGTCAGAAATATTTCATGGAGTGAGAACAGACTCCTCAATTGTCCTATCTTTTCTCCTCCCTCTACAATTCATGGAGGCATACACCCATCCATACAGTCTCACATACAGTTATACCACTGACATCAGAAAGTAGATGATCGGCCTCCCTAGTGGCACAGGGTTTAAAGTCTCAGTGCTATCAAGCTATTGCCAGGCACTTAGGCAAGAGTTCGATCCCTGGCCAGGGAGGTGAACCACATGGTGCAGCAGACTCTCCTGTTTTGCCCGCTGCTCCCCTCAGCAGTGTATTTCAGTCAGTCTGCCTGTTCTGCTCCCCACTCTGTCTCTGGTGAATCCTCTTACTCCCCTGCACTTCTGGCCTACACCCCAGGTCTTGTATGCATAAATATATTCTTTTAAAAAGTAGATGAGAGAGAAAAACAAGAAAATCTAAAAAATAGTTATAAAATGCCTTTAGTCTGACACAATAATAATTGAAAATTAAGAGAATAAGACCATTAGGAGACAGGGCTGGGGTGGAAGGTCTCTGGTGGATTAGAGAGGAAATTATTTGCATTGACAGCTAATAGTATGTAGATGTGAAGTTCATTTCTACTGATTATGTTCCTGCTCAAACATTATTGCCATTCTTATCACAAACCTGTTTTCATCTATGCACCACTTTGCCTTAATTTTAAAGAAAAAGCTAAAGGGTTGGTGTTGAAAAATCATTTCCTTAAGTACCTTGTATTGTGAACATCTCATACACAACCATCACCAATGAGATTTTCCCCACTGTTTAAGTTTGAAGACTTATAGGCATGCAGTCTCTCTATCGCTCTGTAAAGATGTTTCTAAGCCTGAACAACTATGTGCCACACTTCTCCTCTTTCTTTGCTATTCTCTGTGTTTGCTGTAGCCTCGAGGACAACCGCTGGAGTCAAGTTTCACTGGACTCTCAGAATGCTGGGCAAGAGCCTGGGTTCAAAGGCAGACATGCCAAGATGGAAGACCAAATCTCTGTTACCATGGACAACTCCTAAACTCTCCTGACTTGCTTATTTATCTGTAAAATTAGGGATTAAAATCTGCGCAGGAGAGGTTTAGCATTGAAATTGACACTAGATATTAATAAAATCAGCTAGCACAGGGCTTAGCATTGGTAGGTGGTACAGAAATGCTCATTTTCTTCTATTTCTGACACCATCCCCTTATCATTCCATTCTCAGATTAAGATCCAAGGAAGCAGTCCCTATGGGCATCAGTATTTATGACCTTCTTTGATAATCATATTACATATATTTTCAGTACTAAATATTCTCCTTGTACTGAAACCATACAACATCATAAGAAAACACCTGATTTTGTTGCTTTTCCATTCTTACTAGATAGGAACTTGATATTTAATTATTAACAGAATATAAAATTTTACCCAATATAAAAACACATTATCCAGCATAAATTATCTCTGAAAAATGTAGTTCCACTGAGTAACAAAGTACTAACAATTGCACCACTAGAAATCATTATGCTCATAATAGAAATATCAAACACTATGTAACAGTTAACAAATCTGCATTCTTTAGAAAAGGACACAGTGCCATATTCAACCTTATTTTTAACATAATATTGGATTTATAGTCATGCATTTCCTTATAAGATACATGTATCTATTTTTCAAGAAAAATAATTTTTCTAAAATTCATATCTTCACATCTGTTGTGGCTTTCTTATGAAGAATTTTCCTGCAAAATGTATTCTAAAATGTTTTATATACTGAATAATTCATTTACATTATTAATGTTGCATTACTTATTCAAGGGAACTGAAATTAATTAGGATAAGCTCAGGAAAAGGGATATTTTACATAGGACTAACTCAGTAAGTGAGCGATAGGGACCTTTGTTTTCCTTTATTTTTATTTTTTACCATCCCCAGAGGCTAGAATCTTCTAATAAAAAAGCATTACAGAGGCAATTAAGTATAAAAAATAAAGTTGGTGCCTCTAAGATGAAGGAGCCTTGGGTAGTTACATTTCAGTAGATATACTGATGCACTTTAGAACATGGGGACACACACCTCTGAATCATATACAGTGTTAGAAGCCAATGTTACCTCAAAAAGAAAAAAAGCTGTGAAAACATTTACAGCAGTGTTACCAAATCTGCACTCAGTAATTCTAATGAACTAATTAGTAATCTGTTAGCTGGAATCACTTGATTTGCTATGATAAAAACATAGGTGTAGATTTCATTATTATCTTAATTAAATTAATGGCATTATCTAGTACGCAGTTATCCTTGCAATCCGCCACTTGCTTGTAGTATGTTGATGGGAAATTAGATGTCTTCTCAACTAGATTTAAACAAATTAAAACTAAGACTCATGCATAGACTACTCTGTAGACTATATAGGTATGTTGCTTTCCACAGTTACTTGCCATATCTTTATGTCAAAAGAATACTATCCCACAGAAATCAATTTCATTCAGGTAGAAGTCTTTTTTTTTTTTTTAAGATTTATTTAGTTAGTGAGTTTTGCGTAGGAGAACTGGGCTGTAGGCCAGAGGTGTGGGGCATGAAAGGATTCACCGGAGACAGAGTGGGGAGCAGCACAGGCAGATTTACGGGACTGCATCGCTAAGGGTAGCAGCAGGCTAGAAATGAGAGGTCTGCTGTGCCCTATGTGAGTTAGCTCCCTGGCTGAGATCGAAGTAAGGCCATAGAGGTGACAGTGCAGAGACTTATCCCCTACGCTACCAGGGAGGCCCAGGAGTCAAGTCTTATGCAGTGATAACAACTAACATCAATCACAGAATT
The DNA here is from genome assembly GCF_014898055.3 of Talpa occidentalis. NCBI lineage: Eukaryota > Metazoa > Chordata > Mammalia > Eulipotyphla > Talpidae > Talpa > Talpa occidentalis. The sequence goes on along the minus strand of NW_023601543.1, from coordinate 69,398,816 downwards.
TTGAGGGGTATCCATTGTTATTCTACATGATTTTACGTAGTTACGTATTGAGAGTTTTGCCAACCCAACTAAAGAAAGTATCATCAACAACCTGATTTCATCCTTAGGGAAACTGAGGCACAGATGGTTGTTCTTTTGCAAGTCAGTTAGCTTACATCGATAGAACTTGGTTTTAAATCTAGAAAAATCTGTCTCCAGGATACATGGTATAGGGTATCTCATATAAGAGATAGATACATCTCTTTTGCATAACTCCACACTATAAAGCACATACATGGAAACAAACTCCCGTGCTCATTTACCTGTGTATGTATATATATATATATATATATATATATATATTTGTATACACTCAGTTGAGTTTCAGTTATTACCCTCCTGATGGTGTGTGAATTCAACCCTATTCTGTTCTAAGAAATACTACTACAATGTTAAAAGCACAGTTAGGTCCTACTGTACGTTCTTTCTGAGCATTCCACAAAAGCCATATCGAGTGCTTCCTTGTATGAACAGTTCACTGACAGCAGAGTTGACATCGGGTCATATTAGTGACAGATGTTATTCACAAAATAATGTTTAATTAAATATGAGGTTTGGAGCATTAGTATGTGGTTCGAGTTTCTTTTATCTGCGTGGTTTGGTTGCTTTAGATACTATTGGTTGTGACTTTTCTCTCATGAATCTTTCCCATTCTGATATTCTCTCTCAGAACCTATTTGTCATAATTCCATGCACTGATATGGTCGTGGCATCTTCTCCCACTAGAGAAAATGTTTGTTTTCCTCCCACAGCTTCTATTTTCTGTCTCTTGAAAGTCAAGTAAGATCTATCTGAAACAAACAAACCAAAAAAGGTACAGGACAACACTTTCTAGGCCTTCTCTCTCCTTTATTAGTAAGAACTGGAAAGAAAGGCTAAGTTGCAAGCCCTTTTAAAAGGGCCAACCAGGCCTAATTCGGGATATGACTGAGACCAGAAGGGCAAAAGGAGTCCTCACAATTTATATGAAGTTCTGCCTAACTTAACGAGGTTAGTGCTCTACACAGACATTTAAAAGAAAGCCCTACAGTTACAGACAATATATATAGTCTTCCTAGCTAGCCCACTGTTCAAATCTTTCTCAAGAACTGAGCATTCTGTAGTTGGAAACCAGTTAAGGATTTGATGTCACCAAATGAATTTCCTTTTCTGCATAACCAAGGATTACAAATTTGATTTCTGTGGACACACATAAGTATGATTGCTGGAGGCAACTTTTGGGACATTTATAGAGATGTCAGGGTCAAGATCACTGAGATAGTTAAACAGGGAATGGAACAGGGAGAAAAGAACAAAAGTCAGACATAGCAAAAGGGCACCAGTAGTAACATCACCATATAGATTGCCTTACAGATGTATTCCTTCATCTGAGTTTTTTTTGGGTTTCATTTTTCCCTGACGCACAACTTTTTTGCTTACATAAATAGTCAAGTTCATGTCCCTGTCAAAAAGTGGCAATGATGAAGCTTCTGCTTATCATTCTCATTGACACTGCCTTTATTTAGGCTCCACATACTTTCTGCAACATCTTTCTAACACTTCTGCCCACCTGCTCGCCTGTGATCAAATTTATCTTACAAGATATATCTTTCTAAATACAAGACAAATTTTCCTAACTTGCCACTTTCCTCAGTTTCATTTCTCATCAATAGTGGTTCCGTATTACCAGTAGAGTGGCTACAAATAACTGAGCCTTGAGTTTCAGATTCCCCATGATCAAGCTGTAGGGCTCTAACACTGAGCACAGTGCAACACAGGCCCTGGAATGGAATGACATACCCTACATCCCCCTACTTCATTTCCTTTGCCTAAAGAAATCACTGTTGCTAACATTCTCATGCCACTTGCCATGTTCTGCCATAATGTTCACTTGCTTTCATTATCTGATGTGCAAAAATGTGAGCTTCTTGAGGAAGATTCCATATATGGTAGGTCTCTATTCTCCATCGCACCCACTAGGTTTTAATACGTGTTTGTTCAGTGATATGGAATAAAATGCAATGGAACAAAATGAAATGTCAAATTCTTTAGTGGGATTACACCTAAACCTTCCCTGTTACATGAACATCTAGACCATTTTAAAGGTCACCAGAAGATATTTCACAGACTTGGCAACTCAAACATTTAAGATTAACTAAGCTTCAAGAAAAGGACAGGTGACTGAGCTTCTAAGAGGTCATTAATTTGTATTAATCAGCACTTACCACACACATTCACTGAAGTTAGACTATAGAGCACATGTCACATTTCTACCTAAAAATCCCTATAACTTGAGTGGTAATGATTTTGCCGATGTTGTTACTAAGCCAATCTACAAATGCAAAAGTCTAAATCTCCCAAAATGATTGGAAACATACACTAAGCTTTAAGTTCATCTCAGTTGACCGTGCTATGAGACAAAAGATTCCTCAGTCAAATATGTTCCTTTTGATTAAAATACCATCCAAAATATCAAACTTCCCTCTCAGTGATAAATGTACAAGCTCAGAGACTTTTACCCCTTGATAATATTGTCATTCCTTCAAAGGAAATTCTTTCATTTCTTATCAACATCACTAATAAAGTCTGTCTCTTCAGACAGAAATAACCAACCAGAATTACTGCTGATGCTCCATCCAGAAGGGAAATGAGAGGTTCAATTTATTCACTCCCCAGAGAATCAATTTTGGGTGACTCACATCTAGTGTAAACCTTTAAATGCTCTCCCCAAAGCAACAGCAATGAAAAATGAAGAGCATCTTCCAAATTTTGCAGCAAACTGAACCTTTCCCAGTTACCTAGAGTTAACAGTTTTGCCAGGTTTAATTATAAGCACCAATATGGGATTGATCATTTTAACTTGCCTAATTGGCAGATTCAGTAAAAGTGACATATCTCCATGGCATTTCACAGCAGTTGAATGTCTAGCCTGCCTCATAATAAAATGCTATTGAAATGAAGACAGCAAAGGCTCCTGTGACAGAATACAGAAAAGCATATCTATAATATCCACGGTATACTTGTAAGATTTGCAAACATTTTTTATTTTGCCCTCCAACTGAGATGGAGAGGACCCTATGACCTGAGCAGAATTTCAATCAATTCACAGCAACAAAACCCATATCTGCTCTGTAATTTTGTCATCTGTAATCATCTCTTAGGGAAAAAGAGAGGATGACTCCAGAATTTCATGTCTGTACACAAAGTTAAAAAGCTTAAATGTGATAGTAGGTGAGAAGTGAGGTGATCCAACAGAGAGGGGTCGCTTGGGTGACTACCCTGAGGTTACCGAGGCATTTTGTTGCCCTAGTTCCATATTTTCATTGGCTCACAATAGTTAGGGAGAAAAGCACATTTGTACTTGGATACCTACAGAAAGAACATTTATCTTCTGCTTTATGAAGTGTGGCAGGACCAATAAAGATTTCTCTACTTAGTGTGTTCTTTTTTTAAAAAAGATTTATTTATTCATTTTATACAAGACCCGGGGTACAGGCCAGATGTGTGGGAGAGTGAGAGGATTCACCAGAGACAGAGCAGGGAACAGAACAGGTAGACTGAAACACACTGCTGAAGGGAGCAGTGGGCGAGACAGGAGAGGTCTGCTGTGCCATGTGGCTTTCTCCTCGGCTGGCCGGGATCGAACCGGTGCTGCAGAGGCTGCGGACAGCATCAGAGTGCAGAGTTCAACCCGCTGTGCCACCAAGGGAGGTCCTATTTAATGTGTTCTTTCAAGAAAATATACATGTTTCATATCTAAATAATTTTGACTCCTTTAAAAATTCTTTGATATTGTTCAATCATTTCCTTCTCACCACAATTACTTCACATAAGACTTAGTGGTATCCATTTCAGGCTTTCTTATGTTTGTGTTCTTCCACTGTCTGAAATTTATAAAAACTATTATATCCTGCAGTGGATTTACACAGTTAATGGTAGAAGCTGTCCCCATTCTCTAAAGCGATTCCTTCTGTTTCCCTTTATGAACATATATGAGTAAGTTCAGGATGTAAAAGATTACATAATCAACTTGCCTATAATTCTATTGCTTTCTTTTTGTTTCAAATTATTCTCTTCAAAACAATTTCATTCTCATCAGAAACAGCATATTTTCATGTAATGGACAACCTATTCAAATTTTATGACAATATTTGTGAAATATTTTCCATTTCATTCACTGTATTTTCCAGAGAAAAGTACAAAACATTCAGGTCATTGTCATAATATAAAGATCCTGGATGGCCCGTCTAACTTTAATGAAGGGTCTATTCAGAATTCCAAGTTGAGACCTTTCCTCGTTGTGCTAAGTCATTCACATATGGCTACCCTATCATTCTTCAGCCACATCTCTGGTGGAGCCCTTCTTTCTGAATGCTCCCTTAGGCTACAGACATTCAGTGTTAGCACCCTCCCTCTGACATTCATTGTCTGTCACTAGCCTTACTCTTGCCCTTTCCTGAAATGCCTCATGTTCCCACATTAGTGAGAACATTAAAACCATGACTGGAAGGAAGACTAGAAATCAACTGGCTGGATACCTATTTCCAAAGTGAAGACATAGGGAACATGGACAATTAAGACATTTCTGAAAATCACACAGTCAATTAGTGGTAAAGCTGGGTGGGAGAGTACTTTGGCCTCTAGAGCTAGAAGGCAGTCTGAGGTTGTCTTCCTACACACACAGATCCTGAGCCAAGAATTTGGAAGCATATAGTTTATTTGGAAAAGGATGTCAGGAGGCATTGTGAGAGGGTGGGAATGTTGGCACAGATTACCTCCAGACATCGGGGGTTCAGTCTTGCTAGGAAATCTCTAAGAGACCAGTTGAGACAAACCTTGGAATTGTCCCAATAGGGGGCAAGGATTCTGGGGTATTTATCTCTCACTCCCCACTCCCTGTTGGTTAATAGTATTTCTGGCAGCACAAATCCTCTTCCTGCCCACGTTCAAAGTGGCGAAGTCTCTCTTGCAGCCAGACAGAGCCCTCAGACAGTGAGGGGCCACCTGAACACAGCTTTCAGAGCAGGCCCTGGGGAAGATGGCGGGCAAAGAGTCTACCAGAGGAGTGCATGATCCACATGGGAGAAGCAGTCCAGTTCAAGAACTAGTGTTGGCACTAAGTTTTCTTTTTCTTTCTATTTATCAGAAGTTCAATTAAAATCTTTGTGTCAAAGTAAGCTCTTTTATAATTCATATGAAAATGTCAACTCAAGTGTTGCTTTGTTTTTGTTTTCACGAGAGTACAGTGAATGGAGACTATCATGGCTATCGCTCTTCTTAAACTGCTTGACCTTAAACTGCTGGGGCCACAGGGCAGCACTGGAGTCTGTAACAGCAAGGGTCAGGCTTATGTGCTAGTGGAACCTGAAGTTCCCTAAATAAGAAAAGAACTCGGGGACTAGAAAGAAAAGTATCTTTCATCTGCATGGAAGAACTATCAACCCTAACTCTGACAAAATACTATCAAAACAGAATCAAACTTGCAGAGATACACTTTCAGGAGGTATGAGCTGAGGGAGCAGATATTTCTTTTCAAAACCATAATTCTAAGAACTACAGATGCTGAGCAGAGGTGTTAGATAAAATCCAGGATGCCCGTAAAATCTAAATTTCAGATAAACAGTGAATAATTTGGGACATACACTAAAAATATATTTGTTGTGTATCTGAAATTTAATTAGGCTCCCTTGTATCTTTATTTGCTAAATCTGACAACCCTACTCCTGGACCAGCAATCAAACTTCTTTTCTATGTGTGTGTCCTAAAGGACTGGGTAAGCCCCAGTTGCTAAAATGAAACTCGGAGCTAGTTTTATAGTAGTTATTAAAATGAAGCACCTTCAAAACTCCAGATCAGAAATATTCTTGTCAAAACCCTAATCACAGAAACAACAAATGTTTTCTGGCAACCAGGGAGCATAACTGTAAATGTACAAATGAAACGAAGAAAGAGAAGGTAGAAATATTAAAATTAACAGATGTCGTATTTTACAGAAAAGCAACATTTCAGACATTTCATTTTTCATCAGACTTGACCTGCTCCAAGACATCATCAATTGAAGTTTAAAAACATGTTTCAAAAATCTTGTCTTATTACTTAAATTTGTATTACAGGCAATCTTTAGAGAGATCTTTTCCAGAAAACCAAAAATAAATCACATTTTAATAAATCACATTGCTGACATTGTTCTCTTCCAGGAATATGTTTGAATTTTTTAACAAACGTGAAAAAAACCTAGCTATGCGTATTTGAAAAAAATACATCAACAATATTCAGTAAAAATGATTTTAAAACTTCTCTTGATTTGCATTTTTAATTCCTTCTTATCTGCAAACCATCATGTATGCATGTTAGTATGCATGTGCACATATATGTATGCATTTATCTATAACATATAGAGTTTGTTTTCAAGTAGAAAAAAAATAGCATAAAATACACAAACCTTATGTTGTTGTACTTGGCATTTTAGGTCCTCAAGATCAGGTCCAAGCGGCTCTTTCTCCATTTTCCTTGTTCTCTCTTCCGTTGCTGTTAGCCAGTCATTTAGCTCTTTCAGTTGTTGGTTCTGAAGATCCATTAGAACTTTATGTAAGCTGAAAATTTGAAAGGTGTCCATTATTACTTCTGTCAAAGCAACTTGACTCACTGCTTAAAAAAAAACCTATAAATAGGTAAAACCGTTTACATTTATAATTTATGGCATGTTCTCACTGTTTGGCATCTGTCAGGCAGTAAGAAAATAAGAGAGTCTGTGATCAGTCACTTCTGAAGTTATTCTTTTTGTGACTACTATAGTCCACACATCCCAACCTTTACAAAGTTTCACACCGCTGATTAAATGTGAACATGCTAACTAAAGTGCAGTTCATGCTTGGTACTTGAGGTAGTAGTACATCTTGGCAGTCATTTCTTAAATCTCTATCATTTGAATATATGTGGTTTTAAGAGGTGATTGCAAATTCTTTGTCATTGTTCCCTTGAAGAGACTGAGTAGTGAAATACAGCAGAAGTGAAAGTGTAGCAGCTCCAAGTGTGAGCTATGAAAAACAGCAGCATTTGTATTCTCTCTTTTGTTGGCTTTTTTATTATTATTATTTGTTGGTTTTGTTTGTATTCTCTCTCTGCCGTGCTATAGGGAAGTCCAGGCTAGGGTACTGTCAACACGAGACCATATTGACAGTGACACTGGAGGGGGAAATGCTATCCCACAAGGGGAGCGTCCTGCTGAATGCAACTCAATGAGCGACTCCAGCTGCAGCACAATCACAGAACAGTCACCTAGATGAATGCCGCCCATCTTCCTGATCTAGGGCAGCATGTGTGAGAATGCATTTTCAAAGATGTACACAATAGCAGTGATGGATTTAAAGTCCTAAGGCTTGGGTTCACAGACTGACTGCATGCCTTGGAAGCAAGCATTTAAACCTTCCTTCTCAGAATTCCAGAGTCAGGGACATAGGATAGTGTCTTGCCTATCAATTATACCACCTCGTGGTGAGGATGAAATTTAAAAAAATTAGATCATTTAATTCATTAATCCTATGAAAAAAATTGAGGCTCAAATGAGAAGTGTTCCTACCTAGCTTAAGGTATATATTCTTTATGAATGCATGTGTAAAGCATATTTGGAAACCATAATATACTGAGCAATACTTTTATAATGCTGACAAGAAGAACATGATTTCATCAGGAATACTCTATTCCGATTTATAAAATCGTTAAGTATTTTCCAGAAATTTCCATTATTCTGGACATTTAAACATACAAAAGACACATAACTGAGAATGTTCAAGATAATTCAGAATACACCATTCATTAACCTTTAACATTTCAGAGACACATGTCCCATGAGGCACACTGCAATCAGTAGTCTGTGAGAATGAGCCTTCATTTATCAGGCAGAAACAGTAGACAGCATTTTATGGGAAACAACACAGCTGAAACGTCTATTTAAATGGAAACAAAAGCTGAGCATTGCTAGTTTAAGCCTAACAGACAATGACACGACCCCGGTATTGCAAGCCATATAAATCTTTCACTTGTTGGTTCAGTCTATCCCTTGAGAACTGACCTGACAGTACGACTTCATGAGAATTGGCAGCAATAATATCTCTTGTATTTGTTGTTTTTCCTGCCCAGTTGTGATTATATTAAGCTAAAAAAATCTCACATTTCAAAAACTGAAGAAAAAATATCCCACATCATTACTTATCCTTGAGCAAATGTTTCAAGTCTGGACCACATTTGTTAGTGTTAATAAGAGATTTCACTTTCAAACATCATTTACTTTTTTTAAACTCTGGAAAAGACATTTCACTCAAAATACTGACTTCCATATATATGATGAAAACACCTATTTATTAGAACTGGACAAAAGCAAATATCGATACCTATACTCTAGGAGCTTAGAGATTTTCAGAGAAACAAATACATTAACAATTACACTATGGAAAAGAGGTCATTATAATTCGATGCATATACATTTCAGACGGTACACAGAGACTCTATGTTGGCCTGGGATTGCCAAGGAAGGTGCTACTTGAGAATGCACATATGAGGGTTGAGACTTGAAAACTGATTCCCACTGATATCAGATGCACAATGACTGAGTACTTAGATTTTCTGGATAGGGAGGTGAGAAGGACCCACAGTGCCTTTTACTGCCACGGAACTTACATTCTGGGGATGGGCAGAGATAATATATAATTCATTAGGTCATTTATAATAATGTGGCCATACTATGAAATGAGAGCAAATGAACTGAGTCTATGAGGTAAATAAAGGGTTGTTTGAAGCACTGATATCTGAAAACTCTAAAGCTTCATGTAAGAGGAAATAAGAAAAGAATAAACATACTCTAGCCAAAATGAACCACCTATGTAGAGGCCCTGAGGCATCATAGAAGAGCAGGAATGTTGGTACAGCTTGATTGTGTAAGGCAGGAGAGAGGTTTGCAATATCAAACCCTATGCTACTACCAGAGTGCTGGGCAATTTCTTGAAAATATAAAGTCTGGACTTCAAGTAGTATTTCATGTTTAATAATGATTATATCTTATAACTCTGAACCCAGGGATGAACCAAAAAGAACTGATTTACCAGGCCTCCCTGGTGGCACAAGGGGTTAGGCATAGCGCTGTGAAGCTATCCACAGCCTATGCAGCATGAGTTCAATCCCCGGCCGGCCAGGGAGCTACCCACATGGCACAGCAGACCTCTCCTGTCTCACCACTGCTCCCCTCAGCAGTGTATTTCAGTCAATCTGCCTGTTCTGTTCCCCACTCTGTCTGTGGTGAATCCTCTCACCCCCACACCTGTGGCCTACACCCCAGTTATTGTATGCATAAATACATCTTGAAAAAAGAACGGCTGTACCCCTAAGTACTTTCTGAGGTATTAAATCTTTCAGGGGTAAAATAAAACCCAATTAAGTTGGAGGTTCTTGAAAGAGGAGTCAGCATGGCTGAGTGACAGGAAGTGTACAGGGACACTCAGTATTCGAACTGTATGAGTCAATATTTAATGATTTGTAGAGTCATATCAATGTTTTCCAGCCAAATAGATCCCTGTCTTTCTTTCTAGACTAGTGATTCTCAACATGCAGGCTTTGAACCAACAACATCAATGCATCAACATCTCCTGGGAAAACTTGCTAAAATGAGAATTCTTAGGTCCATCCTTAGACTTACTGAATCAGAAACTCTGAGGATGAGACCTAAGAATCTGTTTTAACAATACTTCTAGGTGATTTAATGCACGCTCAATTTTGAGAATCAATGCTCTGGATAATTTAATCTTTATCACAGACCTCTCCTGTCTTGCCAACTGCTCCTCTTAGCAATGCATTTTGGTAAATCCACCTGTTCTCCTCTCTAGTCTGTCTCTGGTGAGTCCTCTCACCCACCTCCCTACACCTCTGGCCTACATACACCCCAGTTCTTATAGGCAAAAATTTAAAAATACTTTCAAAAAATAATAACAAGACTATTTTATACAAACAGGCCTCACTAAATGGCATGGGTACATTCTGAGAAATGCATCATTAGAACATTGCTTCATTGTACAAATGTCACAAACTCTGTTGTACAAACCCAGATGTCAGAGCTTACTACACACCAAAGCTATATATAGGCACCACCATCATTTATGCAGTCAACCATAGACCAAAATGTCGTTATGTGGTGCAAGCTAGTCATTTCAGAGTGAGTGTGTGTGTGTGTGTGTGTGTGTGTTTGATCCATTAGTTATCAAGTACTCAAACTCAGGAGATGAAGAAGATAAATGTTAGTATGATACTGGCAGGAAAACCTAATTGGGTACCATGCTCCTTTAGTATTCTTCTAGACTTGGGAAGGTGACAGGACTACTGAAGGAAGTTGCTCTCCTTCATTGATCTCCGTGATATTTCACAAAGAATATTAGTTAAGGAACATGTCCCCTCCAGTTACTTTGGCTGGTGCACAAATTACTGATTGTAAGACAAATCCCAAAGGAGCAAAAGGAGCAAAAGGAGCACAGAAGTTTTTCTTAAGGATGAAATTTTGAGAAGCAATGGACTTGGGATAAGACATGTTGAGAAAAAAAAAAAATGACATCCATGTGGGGAACCCCTGTGCAGGTTTCCCTCTGGACTACAAGAACAACTGCTGTTAACATAATGTTGAATAAATATTTTTGCTTTCCCAGTTTTGTTACATTAGCTATTCTAATGATTCAGTAATGTCTAATCAGGTCTTGCTACTTTCTACATTGAGGGAACATGAAATAAATTAACCAGTAGTACAAGGTGCTATGCTTCCTTCACTCACTGGCTTGTACTACGATGGCATCAACATATGCAGGCAAATTACAAGCCATAGTCTTAGAATGAGGAGCAAGGAGGTGAGTAGTGGCCAGTGGGCATGCTGGTGCAAAGGAAGAAGCAATCATGAGCACTGTGATCAGAAGGTCAATTCAAGCTAACTCTGGGGAGGTTAATCTTAGTTTAAATATTATGTAGGGCCTCCCCCGTGGCACAGCGTTTGAGCGCTGGGCTGCAAAGCTGCCTTCAGCCTCTGCAGCACCAGTTTGATCCCCGGCAGCCGGGCGAGGGTCCCACATGGGGTGCAGACCTCTCCTGTCATGTCTGCTGCTCCCCGCAGCAGTGTACTTCGGTCCTTCTGCCTGTTCTGCTCCCTGCTCTGGCTCTGGTGAATTCTCTTACCCTCCCACGCTTCTGACTGTACCCAGTGCTTGTATAAATAAATAAATAAATAAATAAATAAATACATACATACATAAATACATAAATCTTTAAAAATAAATATTATGTAAACTAATTTTAAAACATATTGACTGACATGTTTTTATTTGATAACCTTGCTGTGAAACATCATATACTCTAGTTCAGTGCTTCCTAAAACATGGTCTGCAACCCAACTGTACTTCGTTGAATCACTTTGGTGGCACAAGAAAAAAAATAAAGTTATTTTAATATGTGCTAACATATATGTAATGTGCACATATATAGCATATATGTAGTACTATTGCTGATTTTCATGTATAGCAATCATGTAGTCATATACTTTAGGATGAGACTAAAAAAGTAATCATTCAAATGAAAATTATTAAATATATGATAAAGAAGAGCTGAGACATGGAAAAATTTTGAAGGTGGATCATGATTGACTTGTGTTCAAGAAACACTGAAACATGATCCTTATTATCACCTACAGAGATAGATAATACTAATATTTTGTTTCTGAGGACACTGGAACTTACAAAGATGAAAGAACTTGCCCAAGGTATCTCAGCGACATGTTAAGCCAGTATACAAGTCCTAAGTTATCTGTGAGCCAAGTTTGTGTTTTTAACCTTAAATTATCTTCCGTCTTCATAGCTAAAATATTGTATTAGGTTAGGGGCATACGAAGTTGCTGACATTTGAGTTTTTAATCCATGAAAATGACACTTTCATATAGTTCAATGTAAAACATCTAAAGATGAAAATAAATTACGGAAATTTGTTGAATTCAAAAAATAAAATTCTACCACCCTTAGGCAAGAAAAGAGTCTGCATTTCTCTTGGTTTCATTTTAAGGTTTACAAGCGGTCATTTAGGAAGGAGCATAAAAGTAAAAGGAGAATGAAACATAAATATACGACTGGTGGTAGAGGAGGTAGTAGGACTGGAATAAAATAGTGAGGACAGGAAATGGTACTGACAATATCTAGAGACAGAAGCCAGTCAGGATATGATTTTAGGAAGTACTGTGACCAACTTCGAAGTGTAAGATCATCTGAGGACAGAAGGAAAATAGTAAAAACAGTAAATTGAAAGAATCTGGGATTTTGATGACACAATGAAGTCACAGATGTCATGGTCTCTGAAATTAGCCCACCTGTGGATTTATGGTAAAATAAGATAGTGGACACCCTGGTGTTTTTAACAAGTGCATCCCAAACTTTAATGTGCATACAAATTACCTGGGAGGAGCGTCTGAGATTCTGCTTTTCTAAGAAGTCCCCAAGGATGCTACTGGTCCATAATCAAACTTTAAATGGTATAAGCAACTTTGGGTTGAGGTATTTGTTAGCTGTATTAAAAGACTTCCTAAGGAGAACCGTTTTTCAGGGGATCTGCTGTCACCCCGTGTGGGCACATACCTCTATCAACATAAAAGAAATCAACAAGAATGTAGGATTTGCTTTACAGAAACTTTTAGAATGTGGGAGCAGGTGAGGAAGGCATTAATGCTCTAACCAGTTCTGTCCAATAGCACTTTCTAAAATGATGTAAACTTTCTGTATCTGCACCATTCCACACTAGAGCCATGTGGGACTACTAAGCACGTGGAATATGGCTAATGACAGTTTCTCAGTGACAGAGATACTGAATTTTTACCTATATTTAATGTGATGGTTTAGATTCACAGTAGTTACATGTGGCTAATGGCTACTACACTGGACATCACAGTTCTAAACCAACAGATAACTGGATTGACAATAGCAATGAATCCTTCTTTGGAAGTTCTTACACATACCACTTCATCCTGTCTTGACGTGTTTATAAGGAGTGGTATTCAGATTAAGGAATCTAGTAATAAATATGAACAGCATTCTTTAAAATTTTTGCCTCCCACACACAAATTTATCAATGTCAAAATTACAAGTTTTCATTTATTATAACCCATATGATGGTCCTAATGGCTTTCTTGGGCTTAATGACAATACATTAGTGCAATCTATAAAAGTAAACTATGAAAACATAATCATATGCTAGACATTATACTAAATAAGGGTATAATAGTATAGAATTTATAGATATTAGGGGACTACAATTAAAAATAACCAAAACACAGTTTCTCAGGGCCAATTTCGTAGATTTTATAACTAATTGTTACCTTATATGCAATTCTCAAATAAGAAAAACATCTAATGAAAGGAGATAAAATGTGACTGTAAATTCCAGATTACAAAAGAATCACTGAGAATCTTCCATTAACAGGTTATGCATGCAAAACACACTCCCATGATTTGAGTTAGCGATAAAACCTATATATTTGATTTAAGGGAGAGCAACCAGTATGAATTAGAGAAACTAAATTTTTAATGCATTTTTTACTCTCAACTGCAGGCCATTTAGTACCTAAACGCTCACTGGTGAAAACTAAACTTTATTTACTTATTTAAACTGTTGACTAGAAAATCTTAGCAAAATGGTTTTAATGAATGGATTATATAATTTTGATTTTCTCTCAAGAAGCATTTGCATGCTCCCAGAATGCTGACATACACTTAAGTATGTTATTGTTTTAAATCTCTTATATGGGTTTTTGTTTTACTTATTCTACTAAGAAAGTGACTAGTGAGGGTGATGTTTAAGTTGCTCTTTATTAAAATTATCATACCAAGGAGAATTAGTGGAATATATCTTCAATCAGATGCTTTTACTTTTTGAGATAACATTGGTTTACAAAAACTGTATATGATTTAGAGGGACAGGATTACCCCTTCGAGGTTTTTGCTTTTTTTTTTTTTTAACATTTAATGGAAGTAATATTAGGAGATCCCCACCTGGCATTGCCATCATAATAAACACCCACAAAAATCCATAGCCCTCCACCATAGTCCACTTTCCTTCCTTCCCTCTTCATTCTTACCCTTCTCCACCCCACCCTATTCTGGATGCTTCAGTTCTATAGTCAACTTTCAAGGATTGGATTTTAAACTTGGCTTTATCTGCCACTTAGTGTTTTTTTTTCCCCCAGATTCCACAAACATGCAGAGTTGAAAATGACTATGCTGGCTTTCAAGACCCAGGCACAACCTCTACCTTAGTCCTTGGATGCTCACAGGTGGTACAAGTTTGAGTAGCATGGTCATATCACTGGACATGAACCCGATGCTGGAAAGAAGCTGGAGGCAGTGTTATGACACATAAAAATATCTTTACCTAATTATTTGTCAACTAATGATACTATTGAAGCAGTAAATTACCTAATTTATAGCAACTCTGACCTTGTACAATTTGGAACTTTTAAATACGCTTTTATTTATAAATAAATTACAATTCTCATGTGTCAGACAATGGTTTCACTATAATCAATCCTAACAATTCAGGGACTGATATTAGCCCCAGTTTACAAAGGGAAAAAGAAATGTAGGTCTGAGTCAAAAGGCAAGCACAGGGAGGTGTGAGAATGGGGATCAGGTAGCTTGGCCCTGGGGTCAGCTTTGCTATCATGCTACACTGCCAATACTAATGTTAATTTTGTAGAGATGACTTTTATATCTATTCCTTCTTTCATTTATGGCAGTAGTTATCAGGATGGGAAAAAAATTAGAAGGTCATTTAGTGGGCTTTTTAGAGAGTGCCATTAATAGCTACTTTTTCTCTCTCTCTTCACACCAAAATGAGAAGTACTGTTGCTCGTGCTGAAATGATTGTTCTTAGCATGCGATTTACATTGATGTCAGCGACCACAATACACTCTGTGACCCACTTTCCCTCAATCACATGGTAACAAGGTAAAATAAATGATCAGGTACTTGAAATATTTATAGTGTTTCATTTATAGGAATCATAAAACAAGCTATATCCCAGACCAACAACAACAAAAAAAACAAACAGTCCTGTAAAACAGAAAACCAATATTGATTTTTTTAAAGAAAACTTTCAGAATGCATGTACAAACATATGGAAAGGCTTCCACTGTATGGCAGTAATGAATAGGCCATGTGAGGCACATTAGTATTTTTCAACTCTCAAGGTTTATCACATTTATCAAAGTGCAATGAAAGCCTGGTGAAATAAAGGTTGAAAACTGAGAATCCAACATTAGGTGGAATCTAAGTGACACTATATTCTTGTGAACACAGCACCGAATTCTAAATTCAGCTTTAACTTAGCTTCAATTTGAGTGTTTGCACTTATAAGCTTTGCACCTTTGTGGAAACAGCTGAAGCAGCTCCCAGAGCCTCCCACCTAGGCCTGTAACATAATGTTCTTTCCCTTGTCTCCTCATACAACTGATGTAGAGATCAAATATTAAAGGGTTTGTGAACCACACATTTTTTAAAATATAAATAAAACATATAATCCAAAAAAAAATAAAACAACAAAAACAAAGTTCCAAAATGTCTAAGACTCACACATTCATTGCCACCACTACCTTACCAGCTTTACCCCTACCTCCACCACCATACCTGAACTCAATTTCTGAAGGTGTAGCCTCAGCATCTGTGCAGGTGGTTAATCCCTCTGGCTCTCCTGCACCTCACTGCCTCCTGTCTCCTCTGTCCTCTAAGTCCTAATCACACCCTAATAGACCCTACTGTTATGTGTGACACAGGACCGTGGTCTTCTGGCTATAAATTTCAGACACTGGTAATTTCCATTAGAGAATGAAGTTAGGAAAGAACCTAACAAAGTCATATACGGAGTTTCGCCCCTCTAAAACTCACCTGTCCATCTTTCTTCCCTCTCCCTCCAAGTAGTAAGCTGATATCTTGGGCCAGGGGGAAAACCAAGGAGAAGGTAACATGAACATTTTTACAAAGTTCCCAGATGCGCTGATCATTAACCATTCTATTACAGCTTGCAACCTCGTCTTGAAAGCCAGAGCTTTTAGACTGCAACCTCACAATAAACTTGTTACAAAGGTTCATCCACAACAATGCCCTTCCATTCAAGGAAAAAAAAAGAAATTTTCAAACCTAACTCAAAATTAAACATGTGTTAATACTTACCCGCCGAATGGAATATAAGAAATACTATTGTGTTTTTAAAGGACTCTGTGGAACAGAAAAGTACCATTGGTTTCAAAATATCCTGGTCTATTTTATTCCTCCACCCATACAGCTCAGCAACAATTTAGTTATTGATATTCTTCAACTATCCAAAGCAAGATTAAAGTTCAACATGCAAACACATTCATTTGCATTTTGAAAACATAAATTCAAAACAGTAACAGTAACATAATAAGGAAGCTGCATGGCTGGATGCAAAAGATTCTTTTGGCAAATACATTATGGCAAACCCTCAATTCAATCTTCCTGATTAAATACTTCACAAAGTAAATGAAGAAACTCACAAATGTCATCACAAACCAAAAATGACTATTAAATACAATGACTGGAAGGCTGTTTAAATTATCTCCATAAAGAATGGGGAATGTTGACTCTCTGAACATAGTCATTTATATGGCAACCAAAGCCTGCTCTCAACTTTGGTAATTATGTCACTGCATAACATCTGGCACAATGCCTGGCACATTCTAGACACACAATAAATATTTCTTGAATGATTAAGTGTCATCACTTAATTACTGAGCAAACACAGAAGACATAATACAAAAGTTAAAAGTTTCTAATTTCCAATTAGAAATATCAGAATTAAAATTGTAAAAAGGTCAACTTCCATTAAATCTGTGCCTATTGAGATTGTCCATTAATTGTAATTTGAGTCATTTTATAGACATAAATCAGAACTTCATCATTTTATCTTTTGTCAGCTCTGGGTGCTGTTTCCCAAACACGCTGAGCACACTCCTGTTCAGGACTTTGCCAGTAGCTTCCATTTACCACAACCCTCTGAGAGGCATGTGCCCTCCCTTCATCTTTTCTAAATAACCACATACATACAATGACACACGCAATGTTTCACCCTTTAACCCTAGCCCTTGCCTTATCCCTTTTTATCATGGTAGTCCATCTGATAGGATTCACATATATCTTAATTGGCTCCTCCCACTAGGAATGCAAGCTGAAATAGAGAGGAAGTGAGTATGTTTTGTTTACTGAGGTTTCCCTAGTATCTAAAATACTGCTGGAAATATACTAGACAATCATTGCCAGTTATACAGATGAATGAATGTTAAAACTTAATTTTCTAATGATCATTATCATTTTTTAAAAGATTTTATTTATTTTTATGTAGACAAGCTGGAGTGTAGGCCAGAGGTGTGTGTGTATGGGGAGGTGGAGAGGATTCACCAGAGACTGAGTGGGGGGACAGAATAGGTGAATTTACTGAAATACACTGATGAGGGGAGCAGAGGGAGAGTCAGGAGAGGTCTGCTGCGCCACATGGGTTAGCTCCCTGACTGGGGATCAAACTCAGGCCATCATGGTGATAGACACCAGGGAGATCCTCATTATTTATCTTTATAAAAAGGCACTGTTTCCCAAAATGCTGCTCTCTGGTCTCATTTCTTTGAATCCCAGAGATCAGTCTTTGCGTCTTTCCTTTTCACAACTTGAACTGTAAAAGTCACATATTTTATATTAATAAAAAACAGTAAGATTTTATGTACACATCACTTACAGTAAAAGAAAAAAAAATCCTGCCCATATCCATTTCAACCTGACTAAATTACTGCTAATAATTGCTACTTATTAAGTCAAAAATTGTCAATACTCTCATATAATCTCTGCTCTATACTCTTTCACAATAATCTTACTATTCTATTAATCACCCATGTCAGATGACAACCAACATTTGAGGAGTGAATAGAATATCACCAGTACCATTTGTGAAGCATCTAAGAAAGTAGCTAAAATGTTTGACTCACTTCAACTGATAGAAAAATAGATACATAAGAGGTTTAAAGGCTATGAGTTCACATAATTCTATAATTGTGTTAACTGATCAGTGCTTCTCAAGCTTTAATATGTTTAGGAATCATATGGAATCTTATGAAATTGCAGATTCTGATTCTGTAGATCAGAGTAAGGACTGGGACAGTTCTGTAGATCAGAGTAAGAACTGGGACAGCATTTTTAACAAGGTCTCAGGTGATAATTTTTGCCGCTGATCCTTGAACCACCTTCAGATGCAATGTTATTTCAACACTGTTGGAAGAATTTAAAAAAATAAAAATGTGATGAAAAATGACAAGGCAGAACTTGAGATGACACATCATTAAAATGTTCATTGTAACAAATTCATCTGACAAACTGAAACTACCTAAAGGAATTAATTCATTCATGCATTCATTCATGCATTCATTCATACAGTCACGGATGCAATATTTAGTTATTTCACTTGGGAAAACACCCATTTACTTGTTCAGCATCTCTTTTTTTCTATTCACCTTTACATATGCTGTATATATTCAAGATTTGAACAGACAGGACCTCCCTGGTGGCGCAAGGGGTTAACATGCAACCGGTGAAGCTATCCACAGCCACTGCAGCACGAGTTCAATACCTGGCCAGGGAGCTACTCACATGGCGTGGCCGACCTTTCCTGACTCGCCTGTTGCTCCTCTCGGCAGTGTATCTCTGTTAATCTGCCTGTTCTGTTCCTCACTCTGTTTCTGATGAATCCTCTTACCTTCCACACCTCTGGTCTGTACCCCAGTTCTTGTATGCATAAATAAATAAATCTTTAAAAAAAAAAAGATTGGAACAGACAACTAAAGGGGGAAAAAATGATGAGCTCGTTTGCTAGAGATATTTTTTTCTCCAGTCCAAGTGTTGATGGTGACTCACATTTCCCTTGTTATGGCTTTTATTTCCACCCATATACAATTCCTACCTCTCCTTCTGCTGATGTAAACTAGAACATAACTTCACTGGGCAACCTTACTAACTTGCTTTCATTTTTTTGTCTATCACAAAGGTTTTAGTTTCCCCCTGCATGTCCTGACCACAATTATCAGAGAAGTTGATGGAACTTGCTGTGCTTATCTTTATAAGTCCTTGTAGAAATGTCAGGAAATCTCTTTTGCTCTCTGCAGGTTGCATTTTTCAATCAAATTAATTAGCTTATTCATAGAAAAGGAAATCTTCTGTTGTCCCTGTGCCAGTTGTCTTCTTGTACTTCCCTAGTTGAAAATTCTGTCTTTTTCTTCTCTTTCCCTGATCTTCCACCACCCAAAAGGTGTTGTACATCATAAAATGCAAAGCAACAAAAATCATTTTGTCTCAAGGTTTCCAACTCAAGCATGTCAACAGACATTGTCTTTTTTTAATTATTATTTTCAGTGTGAAATTGGTGGCAGTTAGTTTTTTTTTTTTTTTACTTTCTTTTTTTAAAAAGATTAATCTATTTATGCATACAACAAGCAGGGCACAGGCCAGAGGTGTGTGTGGGGGGTGATTCACCAGAGACAGAGTGGGAAGCAGAACAGGCAGATCTACTGAAATACACTGCTGAGGGGAGCAGCAGGCAAGACAGGAGAGGTCTGCTGTGCCATGTGGGCCAGATCCCTGGCTGGCGATCGAACTCAAGCTGCAATGGCTGCGGATAGCTTCATAGTGCTGCATCTTAACCTCTTGTGCCACCAGGGAGGCCCCAGTTGTTTTACTTTCAATCTCATCAACATTTGTAACTGACCAACGGTGGCATGTTTGTACCACACTAGTTTGCATCTTAACAACCTCCTTTATTGTATTAGTTTTCATTTCATCAATTCATATCCACAAAGGCACCGGAACTGAATAAATGAATTAATAAGACTCAAATGAGAATGGAGTAAAAAGGAAGAAGAGAGGAGGTAGAAGCATCTGCATGTGTTTTTTTTTTTAATTACAATCCTTTGCAAGCACATATTTAAATGTTTCAATTATGAAATTATAACCTCAAATGTAATTTTAATCATATGGTTCGTGTTCCTTTACCCCCATAGAAAACACCCACAAACCTATCCTTTGAAAAAGAATGAGTGAGCCAATTAAAGAAGACAGGGGAGGGGAGGAGGCAGAGAAGGGGGAAGTGAAAAATATGTTTGAGGCAAATTACATAGTATATACAGTGAATTAAAATAATTAACCCTTGGCGAGTCATCTTATTTATAATGGTGATCCTTCTCTGTATGTTGCAATACTGCTGCTTTCACACATTACCATTTCACGCCCACCTTCACTGGCACCGGTAGAGGTGTGTCAGGCACGTGTACTGGGGCCACTCCAGGCACCAGGAAACCGAAACTCAGACACGGGAAGTATGTTGCCCCATTTCACGTATGACGATGCTTACGAAAGCAAGTCCTTACCCCTTAGACAAACAGATTTAGGGTAAGACAGAAGTGAGAAAATTTTGTTAATTCTGTATATTTCAAATTTCTTGTTTCGTTTGCTGTGAATGGTTCATGGGAGAAAGAGTATCTCCTAGATGCAACTTGTGTGAAGGCAACAGCTGTGTATGTGAATCAAGGATGTCTGTTTGTAAAACAAAAAGCAGTTTGACTATTAAAAATACAAAACAGAGACTAAAATAAATATAGAAGAAGTAGTTCATAAATTAGCTACGGGGCTATGAGAGGAGAATACACTCAGGTAGCACAACTACCATGTGGCATGAGACACTAGAGCTCCCACCTGGACTTTTGCACTGGTTCCCCCAGCAGTCCTCTCCACTTCCAGTGTCGTTACTGCCACGGCCTTTACCTGTCTCTCCCATGCCTAAAAACTCCTGTGGAGGGCTACCCCTGGCGGCGCAGTGATTGAGCGCTGGGCTGCGAAGCTGCCCGCAGCCTCTGCAGCGCCAGTTCGATCCCCGGCCACCAGTGAGGGTCCCACTTGGCGCGCAGACCTCTCCTGCTGCCCGCTGCTCCCCTCAGCAGTGTACTTCATCAGTCTGCCTGTTCTGTTCCCCGCTCTGGCTCTGGTGAATTCTCTCACCCTCCCGCACTTCTGACTGTACCCAGTGCTTGTATAAATAAATAAATCTTAAAAAAAAAAAAAAAAAAAAAAAACTTCTGGTGGACTTTTCTCACACTTATGCTGGAACTTAGAGCCCTTATTGTTCACCCTGACACTGTCGGGGCTGATAAAACCCTTACCAGTAGTTCAACCCCATCTCATACTTCCATGACCTAACTTTTCCTGCAATGCTCCCTTCACACAGGCCACTGTCAAAGTGCCCCTAACTTAGGGCCTTGGAACAGACAGTTGACTTTGACTGAAATGTTATTCCTTCTGATCTGTTGGTGGTGCTACCTTCTTGTCATTTAAATTTGAGACTAAGGGGTAGGACTCACCACAGAACATTCCTGATCACAAAGGCTTTAAAGTAGCCTCTGAAATACTCTATCATAATGCCTTTTACTTTCTTCAGAATACTTACTCCCCTCTACTCTTCTGTGTTCTGCTTTATTGGCCATCAGACTCTCTAGAGTATATTCATCATCTGATCTGGGACCTTAACTCTGATGATCAACTTCTGTGTCCTCAGTAGCTTGAAGTAAATCAGATATTCTTGAGGCACTCTATTAATAATTTTGTATTTCTGTATTTATATATACATATTTACATATGCATTTCACAATGAATATACATATTAGATATGATTTAATTCTGCTTATACATATATTGGTAGATAATACTTAGAGCTGTCAAATATAAATATTCATAGATTTATCTATATCCCAACTATTTTCTTATTTTTGTTATAAGATAGCAACTTGAGAATTCTAGCATCACGTTGGTTATATCCCATATGCCTGGACAAATGTTAATTAGCATTCTTTTTATCACTAAATCCACACTTAAGGCCATGGCAGCTTCTAACTGAATTTATCTACTCCCTGTCTTTGGAGAGAGGGACGAGTGGATAGGACTAATACTTTTTTGTTTACTACCAATTAAATATGCCTTGTCGCTCCCAAGTAATCATATGTTTGCAAACAATAGGTGATGTTTCAAATTGGAACAAATCATAAACATGACCATGATAATAGAAAGTAAACAGATAGCAATGTTTTCAGGCATTAAATAAGGTCTAGAATTATTTTTTAACTACTGACAACCTCATCTTGCCATAATCAGCTTTTTGTTCCTCAAAAAAAAAAAATCTATCAAAAATCTGGTTCAGCATAGTTTGCATAATGTTTTATCTCACTTAGAATTTAATAGGTTTTATGCATGAACACACACAAAATTAGTGAAAGTGATATGGAAGACTTCTATTATTTAAAAACTCACAAGAGGTTTCTGAATTTTCTTTGCTTAAATAACACATTGTGTATGTACATTTCAACAATTTTTCTAAAGATTTATTTATTTATACAAGAACCGGGGTACAGGCCAGATGTGTGAGAGGATAAGAGGATTCACCAGAGACAGAGTGGGGAGCAGAACAGGCAGACTGAAGAAATACACTGCTGAGGGAAGCAGCGGACGAGACAAGAGAGGTCTGCTGCACCATGTGGGTTTCTCCCCGGCAGGCTGGGATTGAACCTGCACTGTAGAAGCTGCCGACAGTGTGGCACTAAACCACCTGCACCACTAGGGAGGCCCCTACATTTCAACAAATTATTAAGAAAAAAATGTGCTACAAGTGATTCCATATCAATGACTCATTTTTAAAACTATGTTGGACCAAAAACTATGGCAATGAAAAACCTATGCTTGCTTTCTTTTTTTTTTTTTTTTTAAGATTTATTTATTTTTACACAAGAACCGGGGTATAGGCCAGATGCGTGGGAGGACAAGAGGATTCACCAGAGACAGAGCAGGGAACAGAACAGGCAGACTTACGAAATACACTGCTGAGGGGACGAGTAGGCCAGCCAGGACAGGTCTGCTGGGCCATGTGGGATTCTCGCTGGCCGGCTGGGGATCTAAATTGTGCTGCAGAGGCTGTGGACAGCTTCACAGTGCAGGGCTCAACCGCCTGCACCACCAGGGAGGCCCGTATGCTTGCTTTTCTAATAATTAATTCTAAAAGCTTAACCACAGACCCAAGTCCCCAAATCTTTCCTAAGGTCAAACTATTTTTTTTTTATGTCAATCATAGGTAAGTAGTGACATTTGTACCTTAGGCTTCCCAATCTTTAGTGGGATAAGACAGTGAAGAAATTACACATACATACACATACATACACATACACACTCTCTCATACTGTTTGTGTATATGTGTGTACATTGTCTTCTATCACCTAAGTATTCCTTTAATAAAAATGTTTTCTGATCCTTTAAAATTGTTATAAAAACAGATAAAAGACTTGTGATTTTAATTTTAGCTTGAATTTAGCTTTTCTTGCAATGCATATAAAATTGCAATTAATTAATTTAATGCCATATTGTTAGTCCTATTGAAGGAAGAATAATTAACAACCAGTGTATTTATCCTCCAGAAAAGGATGCGGAAATAGAATGCACAAGGAAGACAACAGTGTCACCTTGGAATGGGCAACAAAGGAGAAGCCTTGACCTTAAAGGCTTCCAAATGCTGTCAAGTTGCTTTCTTTAAGTTTCACAGACTGGTACAAATAGAAGTCCGAGCATGGAGAATGTTGGCATAGGACCACAAGTAGGAGGCTCTATATAAATGAGTTGACTCTTGGGCATGGGGGAGGGACAGACTAAATGGTGACAATATGGCTATTATAATTCTCACCTCTAGGATGAGGAGCAATCATCAAAATGATCAAAGCAGGGGAAAATGTCAATATGTGTACACTAAAATCTCCAGGTTTAGACACCAACATTTGTGAAAATTCTTAAATATGCCTTATTTATCCTTTCAAAAAACATGAGCTAAAAATGTGTTTTGCTTCTCCCCATTGTCACACTATAATTTAGTACCAGAATAGCAAACCTCCCAGCATATCTAATGAGTTTCTTTGGTCCTCTTTTAAAGCTTTTAATCTTTATAAATAATAGCTAAGTAAACTTAAAGCGCCTGGACAATTTCTTTAGCTTAATGTATTCAAATCCACAGTTGGCACTTCATTTCTTTTCATTTAAAAATAAATTTATCTTGGCTCGATAGGCTCTATATGAATACACACCTAACAATATAAATCAAAGCAACACATCCAGAATGATGAGATCTACTTGCTACCTTTCTAAAAAATATTCCACTTTCAGAATAGTCTCAAAGTCTGTTCTGATTAAGTCAACATATATTCTTTCTTAAAATAATTTACAATTGTATAGTACTTGAATAATGATTTCAAACACAGAAGAGAAATCTGTTTTCCCAAGAGGATTTCCATAAACATATGAGAAATTATGTAATATTGAGGGTTTTTTTTTTTTTCAGAAGTGACACTTCTCTCAACTCTACCTGGTGACTTCATGTACATGGTGACTTCATGTACATGGATTCCTGTGTAGACTTTCATGCCATTTATATTCACGTTTGAATTTGGAAAGAAAACTTGGAAAATATTAATGACAGCAACAACTTTGAATTTCCGTAACTTTAAAAGCATCCTTCTGTAGGTGATGGCCCTTCTGTCCTAGCCAACATCACCACTTCAATCACAAAAGTGAAAACCAAAACATAATAGACATGAAAATCCAATCAAAATGTCTCCTGAGGTAGTGCTAAATTAAACAAGAAACTGTATCAAAATATAATAAGATTCCAAAATTTGCTACTATTATTATGTTAAAAACAAATAAAGACTTACTTGCTTTGTTTTTCCATGCTAGCAACCCTGAGACATTCCCATCTTGAATTGAGAAGATTCATTTGCTCTTGCACTTCAGTTTCTTCATCTTCTGATAATTTCCCCATTCCAATCAGCTGACTTCCCAACTGGAGAACATTACCAACCCGTCCCTGATGGGATGTCAAATCCATCATGTACCCCTAACAAGAAAAGAAGTTGTCAGTCATTAACACTTTAGGCAAATCATTATGGTTGGTGATTAACTCGTAGCCCCTTTAAACTATATTCCCAGGAAAAGCATTCTAATTCTTATTTAAGGAAACTCAATACCATTTTTAATGTGAATTATGGAACATTACGAGCTCAGTGACCTTCTGCAGAAGCCAATGCTGACAGAGGGAATGCAAGAGGAAGTCCTAGAGGAGAACTGCAAGGGAGCCAAAGAATCAGGAAACAGGAAAGGGAACGGGAGGGAGGCAAGTAAGTGTGTCATCTTAGGAAAAGTCTCCCACTGAGGGTAGTTTCGCCTGGACCCAAACAGGTGCTCCAGAGCATAAGCTGTGATTTCAGCATTGCTTTCACCCAAGAGAAGGGAGCTGGGTTTTCAAATTCCTATCAGAGTCACTAGCCAAATCAGATCTCAGCAGTGTCAAGTGATGTTTACCAAATGGAGACTTGAAATGCTGGCTGTTGGAATCACAAGCACATGCACAGTTCATTATTCCCATCTCAAATAAAAACTAAATTGCCAAAATATATGGACATTATAGAGTGACGAAAAAACAGAGACTTGCCGTTATGACAACTCATGTGCTTTATTTCCTAAATCAACATTTTGCTTTACCTCGTGAGTATGAAACTGTTCCTTTACTTCTTCTACATTATTAGAAATCTCTCCCTGGGCCTGCAATGCGTCCTCAGCTGAAAGAAGCCATGACAGTACTTCTTCTAAAGCTGTTTGGTAACTGTCCAGGTTTACTTCAGTCTCCATCAATGAACTGCCAAATGACTTGACTTCAGAAGCTTCTAAATGCTGAACAATAAAATAAATTGGGTGTTATACAAGTAGTATCTTTGCAGAATGCTGTTCCAGTACATTAAATGAGAAATTGAATAAAATATTTTAAATGCTAGGAATGTCCACTTGTATTATTTAAAATGCTAGGAATGTCCACTTGTATTATCAGAGACGTGAATAGTAGACAAACACAATACAAGAGTGAGCATACATTTTAACATCCTCAAAAATAGACACACAAATTCTCAAATGTCAGTCAAAACCCACTACACATTAACATTTGATTAAAGCTCTTTTTGGATTGCTAAAAAGAGTGAATCAGTGCATCACCCCTCCATGTCGTATTGTAATATTATATAGCTATTATAAACTTTCATCCATAAGCAACAGTTCTCTGTTCAGATGTTCAATCCATTACATATATCCTATTTGCATCTTTACATATTTTTGAAGCACATTAAAGGCAGCATTTCTTCCCAAGAGGCCCTAGGTAATATTTCTGAAAATTTACCAACCAGAAAAGTTATCAGCATGAAAATAAATGACGGGAGGGAGGTAATATTTATAAAGAAATACTTCATCTATACATATGAAATCCTAACATTATAATGAATTTTATGGATCAAGCTTTTAATTCAGAAGGCCATGGCTTAAATCGCAAGACAGTATCATAGGAGAAGTAAAATATGATGTATTTGCTATTGAATTTCATTATCAGGATGCTAAATGAGATTCACAACAGTTGTCTTAAAGTCCCTGCTGAGACTTTTTTTAAAAAAAAAAAATATTTATTTATTTATTTATACAAGCACTGGGTAGTGTCAGAAGCACAGGAGGGTGAGAGAATTCACCAGAGCCAGTACAGGGAACAGAACAGGCAGACTGATGAAAAACACTGCTGAGGGGAGCAGTGGGCATGGCAGGAGAGGTCTGCGCGCCATGTGGGACCTTTGGCGGCGGCTGGGGATCGAACCAGCGCTGCAGAAGCTGCCCCTGCAGTGGGCAGCTTCGCAGCCCAGCGATCAACGACTGCACCACCAGCGGAAGCCCCCTGCTGGGACTTTAAACCTAGGAACAATGAGTACGAAGTGTCTATAGAGCCAAAGTGAAGAACCAGGTGACCTATGAAGTAATCACTAAGGTGTAATCACCAAATGGGTCCCAGCACCTTTAATCCACTCACTAGGCCAAAGGTGTGTAAGACAAAGCAAGAAAAGTGATTGGAGTCTGGCGAGCCAGGATTCCTCCAGAATGACTAGAGAGCTATGCATGGCCATACCTTCCCTTCAACTACGATCAAGAAGTGAAGACATGAAGAGAATCAAGTGGACACGATGGGGTAGTTTTCAGGTTGAACTATCAACTTCTAACTCTGGCTGTGTGTTTGTGAGATTCAGAAGCTACGGGACCAGTACTATCAAATAACAGGAGACAGTTCTTCAGATAATCTGTGTCTGCTTCTTTAATTGTAGGGCAATTATCAATGGTAAGAATTTCATCAAATAAGAAAATCTGCATGGATTTTCTTTGAGTCAAGTGTATTCATGGTATACTGTTGGGCATCAAAAGTCCCACAAAGGACCATGCTCAAGCCTGATGGAAGGGTTTCCTGCTGAGGTAAGGGACACAAACAAACTACTGATGTAGTTAAGAGTTAGGGTTAGAGCTGAGCAGAGTAAAAGTATTGGAGAAATATGTGTAGAGGAATTGTCTGTATACTCCAAAGGTAACAAGCTAGCACTAGGCCCTAACACAAAAGTCTTGCAAAGAAACACAAGGCAGTGTAGAACAATCAGAAGCTACTAGGGGAATTACATGATCTTGCCTAAAGAAAACCCAGTCTTTGGATGGCTCCACCCTGGCATGCCCACCTTAAAATCCCAGTCCCCCTCAGTGCTGGGCCTCATCTCCCCGAGCTGTCAGCACCAACTTAATCCCACTCTGATAAATGCTTGAACTGTGACACTTTAATCTTGTAAACTTCCCAACTATCAAATCCTTTAGATTACAAAGTAGAGTGGCAGTCTTTGGTGTGATATTTTCACTAAACTGTTCACCTGTTTCTAGAGAACTAGCAGAAACATGTACTCCAAAATCCAAATCACCCAGCTCCAGGATCTCAAACAGAGCATCAGTGAGAGTTATGCACATGGAAGCGATCCAAGGACAAGGCCACTTTGAAAGATCTTAGGGGTTAGAAAAAGTTCCATGGTGTAACCCTTCTCTACATCCTTAAATAGTATTAATGATGAATAGCAAAGTCAGCATTAAGAGGAAAAAAGTCACAGAAAGGTAACCTAGGAGATGTGTGTAGACGGGGCCAGCTTCATGGTTGTGCAACAAGAGTAGCTGCACAGTGCACAGCAATCAAAGCTTTCTCAAGCTTGTTTTACCTGCTGCTTCACATCACCATCTTAAAATCCTTAATAATTTTACCTTTGAACTTGGGTTTTGTATATGTGCTGCCGAAGCGAGCACTGAACTTGGGTTTTGTTAGTGAAGTCCAAGGGGGTGACAAAATAGGAACATGAGCAAAGGAGTTAAGTAAAATCTGTGTGACTGTCACTATCTGCATATATCCTTCATGTTCCAGGAGCACAGAATGCTGGTGGACATACAATTTAGCATGACTCAAAGCAAGTATGAGGTAAGTGTGCTAAGTCTGTGACTAACTGAGGGCACTAACGGCCATATAAATCATGCTTTTTGATTGAACCAGAAAATGCTTCAAAAGCAGAAAGAAGGTAATAGAAAATACAAACCAAGGCACCCTTGTCTTCATCATATTTCTTTTCTGTCTTAGCCATTTATGCTGAAATTGATGATATAGAAAAAAAAAGGATAAAACAGGGCAACCCAGTCCCTCGGCCTTTCAGTCCTTCCTTACTCATCAGGAAGCTGAAGGTAGAGAGCATGGGCAGTTTCTGCATTCTGGTAAGAATGAAATATATATGCACAAGCTATGAAATAAAAATTGTGTGATACTGGTAATTCTGCATGAGTTAAAATGCTCTTATACTTGCATTTACAACTGCAATTTCACAATATAACAATGAGCAGTAAAACCCATACTATTACTTTAAAATTTTAATTTCATTTATTCAGTATGATTTTATATAGCAAATAAAAAATACCCTGGGCAAGTTGAGCGACACAATGTAATAAAGGGAACAGTTTTATATTTTGATAATTTTAATAGCAACTTCTTTCCTGGCTTTTGCACAACAGGCTCTGTAGTTCATTTTTCACTGGGCCACATAACTTATGTAACCAGCCATGTGTGATAGGTTGGAAAACAAGTGCAATACAATCCTGGATATTTTTCTTTCTCTGCATTACAGATGAAAAAAAAAAAATAGGAGCTTTATTATGTATAAAAGAAGGTGGTCGTAAAGTCCAGATCCAAACGATCTGTGTTTGGATCATAATTCTGACCTTAGGTCATCCTGGGAAGGTTACTGAGCCTTAGTTTCCTCAGGGATAAATGGGAATAATAATAGTAGAAAATATTAAAGGACAGTATATAAAGTTTCTGGCAGGGTGCCTCACCTTGTATAAGAACCCAATAAAGTAATAGCTTAATTAAGTAAGTAGTAATTAGTAGTAATTGTCATTAGATTCTCATATACATAAGATTCATTTGGCTATACAACCTGCCACAAGGTTACCTTTTTAAATCATTATCAAGATTTCAAGAGCCAGACAATTATTACAGAAAAAATGACCCAAAAAAAGTCTAAGAGCAAATATTAACTAGATCAAACATTCCTGAAAGTTGAACTTCTGCCTAAAGTTTATTTTAAATTCTTCAAAAATCATTAGCAACCTTAAGTTCAAATATTCTCCAAATGATAAATTGTAAACAAAAACTATTCAAGCAAGACAACGTTATATTTCTCCATTGAACAATTTGAAAATGATTTACTGATCTTTACAGAGGATTGAATTTTTGGAGAGAATGTTAAAAGCAAATCTTTATACTCAGGGACATGATGTCTAGGACTCATATTTTCATTCTAAATGTTTTATCTGAGGACACTCATAACAGAAACTTTGCAGAGAAAACCTTATTAAATCTAAATTCAAATATGAATAAGCTGTGTAAAATTACCTAAGTAACTCAATTAATCATTATATACATGTATGTACGTTAATTGTCAAAACTATCAGCTGGGTTCTGAGTAATTCTTTCTTTGTGGAGATCGCTGGCTTTGAAATTGTAAATCATGAACATCAGTGATTCAGGAAATCATTTTAGTAGGTCATGACCAGGAATCGTCTATTTAAAATTAAATAGAATAAAAATATCACTCTGCATCACTTATATTAAGGATTGGTATTGTTTTATGAATTTTGTTTCAGATATTGATATACACATTATGTTTATATATAGGTAAAAATGCACATATATTCTGGGTCATAATGAAAAACCATTTTGTAGTTCATAAAATTTGAAATGATTCTAGAATTTCAGCATAGGTAAATACATGAAAGAAGAAATCTGCCTGAATTCTACATTTGCACATTTTCAATAGAACCGTGGGAAGAAAATACATTTTTTATAAGTCCATCTTTAACACAGAATTTGGAAACAGACAACAATATAGAGCGATGTTTATGTTTTTTGGTTTCAGCTTTCCCAAATATATACTCCTAGTAATAGTATGTGCTATTTTACCTAAGCTTGTGGCTAGTTCACATATATTGTGGCATCAAAAGACATTCTCTAGGAAATTCGATCTTTGTTTTTTTAGAAGGAAAGACATATGTATAAGAAAAAGACACCAATCATTTCAGGAATGGAGATGTCAGGATCATCAATTGGAACTAATATTTTTCTCTACATCTTGATCTTATTTTATTTTCTATCTTTATCACAGTAGTTTGTTTCTCTGTAGTACATTGGGCCAACAATGACTCACAAGGGAAGCATAACAATTGATGGGTGAAAAAAGTCTGGTTACTTTCAAAATAAAGAACATTAAAATTTATTGAACATTACCCACATACTTCAGAGGCTTAATTACTGCCTTTTGTGTGAAGACTTACTAGAAACTGTCGCCTATTTTCCTTGAAGATGTTGCTATCACATAAGGGGGGAAGTGCAGAGAGAGGGAAAGTAATGAGAGAAGACAAATGAGTGTATTTGTTAGTCCTGCAAAGTCCTGGACAAACGTTTGGAAACTCATTTCTGGTGATAGAAATCGTAATAAAATATAGAGAGGTAACTTTGACACTACTTCATACATAAATATTTTTTAAACCCAGTTTACTGTTTATCTGATGTTGGATGAGGTATTTGACCTCTCTGTATCTCAGTTTTCCCAGGTGTAAAACAAGGAAAATAAAAAATATATATCCACAGGATTGTTGAAAAGATTATATGAGATGATGCATATAAAATGCTAAGCACATTCTAGTTTCCAAGAAATGCTCTGCAATGCCTGTATTTGGGGACCAATGTTCACTGAAATGGCAAATGATTTTTATGAGGAAACACAGTTGAATGAGCTGTGTGTATTTTTAGAAGCATGATTCTGGCAATTCAAACTGAGATAAGTCATCAAATGGCTACATATAGGTAGTGAAACCAGCAATCCAGCAAACCCACAAAGCTCTTAGAAAAATAGCTGGGACGTTTCCAGAGGGCATAATCTATCACTGAGCACTTTTATATTTCTGTTGAAACTGATCTATTTTGGCATCATTCCCAATTCAACCTTAAAATGTGATGAGTTTTAACCTGGATGAAAAGTAGTCTTATTGTTCTTGAGTGTATAAATGATTCAAGAATATTTGAACATTTTATCACTTACTTCCTTAAATGCATCACACTTCTTTAATAAAAATTCTAAGCCAATAGATGGATGGTGAATTTTTTGGTCTATTCTATAATCTTTTTACCCTTCAGTGAAAGATTATTTAAGAGCTAGAGGATTACAAAGGCATCACCAAATGCTTCTTTTCCTAAATACAGAGGAATAGTTCAGAGGAGCCAGGATTAGTATCTGGAAATATTCTTGCTGCATTTCCACTGTGTTTACTCAGAGATATAACATGCAAACAAGGGTATTATTTAAAGTATGAAAAATAATTACAGAAGTGACTTATGAGAAATTAATTTATCTTGCAACACCACACATGACATTCAATCTAATGGTACCATTAAACAGGTAATTTTTAATATTGCTAGTACCTGGAATTTGGTTCAAAGTTAAGCAT
The DNA here is from genome assembly GCF_014898055.3 of Talpa occidentalis. Lineage (NCBI taxonomy): Eukaryota > Metazoa > Chordata > Mammalia > Eulipotyphla > Talpidae > Talpa > Talpa occidentalis. The sequence continues at coordinate 69,366,729 of NW_023601543.1, read as the reverse complement.
TAATGAGGATTTAAGAAAAATTATGGCCTGCTGTTATGTAAAAATTAAAATACAATCACAACAACCACATCTGTAATAGCAATAACAACAGTCACCATTATTTATGGACACTTAGTGTCAGTCAATTTGCTAAGCACCTGACATGCATTATGTCATTTTTCACCCAACAGGTCAGGATGTCAGATAATAGTAGGATGTGGAAATGAAAGCAGAAACCTAAGTAACTTGCCAAAGGTCACAAAGGTAATTGGCTGTTCCAGGATTTAAAAGCAAGCTGTTTGGATTCCAAAACACAAATCTGTACCACAATTTCATAAAGTCTATTAATAAAAAAATTGATTTGAATCTATAAAATAGTGCCCTCACAAAATATCCCACTATAACTTCTTAAAAACAAAATAAAAATTTCTATGAAATTATTTGTAATTTTATGTGATGATGGATGTTAACTAGTCCTCTTGTGGTGATCATTTCATTATACATATGTATGTGTGTATATATATAGATGGGGGACAGGTATAGATATAGAAATATCAAATCATTATTTTATATATCTCAAACTAATATATCAGTTAAATAGCAATAAAAATAAATAGGTAACTAGGGGAAGTTACATTAAAAGTTCATTTAAAAAAAGTTACTGAACTAACATCCTAACTCAAATATCCTTAGTCTTCTAGAAAGGATTTCCATTTGCATAGCAAAAAGTTGTTCTATGCCAAGTATGTAAGATAGGTCCACTTAAGGGAAGTTAAAAAGAAAGGCTGATAAAATGATGAAAGCTGTTCCCATTCAGATTACCAATTATTTTTTTTCTTTCCTCGATATCCATAAATTCAGGTTTAATGGTTCTGAAAGCACTAAGAAGTTGAACCTTGGGAGTCAGAAGTCAAATTAATGTTTGACTTAATTAATGTTGGGGAGTCATAAGTCAAATTAATATGTGTAAGACACTAACACTGACATCACACTGCAGAAATGGAGAACAGAAAGGCATTCATGTGAGATAGCCCAGATGGTGCTGCAGACTCTCTTTTAGATTACGAAGGAAGCTGAGCAACAAATAAAGCTAACATCAATATTTTCTAAAGGAAGGTATGTGACCAGTCTCTTATATGAACTCTATACCTTCTATAATTCCTATTAGTGTTTGATTTTTTTCATGTCTCGTAGAAAGGCTCTATTGTGCTTAGTGTGCTCTATTTGAGGAAACAAAAAAGATCTTATCTGTCACATGTGTATTTACTTTTTAAAAACCTCATCTAAAAACCTATAAAATGAAATGCTCCAAAATCAGAAGTGTTAATCTTGACACTCAGAAAGAAACTGGTCACTACAAATACTGCTAGCCTCCGCCTCCACCTCATATACAATAGTAGAAAGTTTAGGTGACTGTTTGGCTATCCAGAATAAAAGCTACAATACCCAGAGTCCTTTGCATTTAAGTGTGGCATGTGACCAATTATATGTCAAAGGGATAGGATGTGTGTGAATTCTTTCTTTCGGACCTAAGAGGTTATTTATTTATTGTCAAATAAACATTAACAAATTTTAAAAACTGACACTTAGAAAAAGAAAAAAAAAACTACCAAGGAGGGATAGGTATGCTCTCCTCTTTGTCACTTCCTCCTTCCCACAGGTAGGAATATGAAGGTGGTGGTTATATATCCTTGATCATGGGGATGAAAAAAGCATCCAAGGGCATGCCAAAGCTACCAGGGAGGGCAAAACAACCATGGTCCCTGAATAAGCAAAGAACTCTCCCACAAAGCCTGGACCACACACATTCAGTGAGAAATAAATGTCTTTCTTAGATAATTTATCATTAAGTTGTGTCCTCATTACTTTCACAAATCCTACAGCCTACTTAATACACTAGCATGATCTAAACTGCTAGGAGCTGAGACCATTGTAAAGATATATGCATTTGTAAGAGTTAATATCTGCCTGTCTGAAAATATACCCCCTCTCTCTAAAACATGCTCTCAAAGAAGGTTCCAGCTCATTTAGCTTCATTATTTTTCAAGTCTTATACCTTTATTTTTCCAGCTTTATCAATATATAATTGACATAAAACCTTGTGTAAGCTAAACATGTGCAACTTATTGATTTAAGACATTAATATATAGCAAAATGAGCACTACTATAGTTTTAGCTAATACCTCTATCATGTCATGTGATTGCCATTTCTTTTTTAAGTTCTTTTAAGAACTACTCAATTAGCAACACTCAGATATATATCACATTATATACCTTCACATTTTCCAGTCTTTAAAGGTAGCAACATTGACCCATGAATAATGCAAAAACTGACTTTAAATATATACTGAATTAAATTGTTTGGGGTAATTTTAATTTATCATTAAAACTAATTTCTCCTTCCAATTTATGGTCTCATATGAAATATGGTGTCATCAAAGATCTTATGCTGAAATAAGTATTGTGGCACAAAATATTCATAATTTAAATTATGCACGTCTTCCCAAATTCCCTTGGATAATTTGTCTGTGCATATATGTTTATTGTTTATTTACTTCTCTTTCCCCAATTTGTGTAAAACTATTCTTTCATATAATTAGGCATTCAATTACTTTCCAGGTTATGCTGCTCTTTAGTTCTTTTATTTCCTCGTTCTTTGGCCTCTTCCTGAGAAATTCTGTCTTGACTATCATTTATAAAATATAAAAGAAAAAAATCCATGACAAATTTTCCCAAACCAATAGAAATTTAGAAAAAATAGTTTGTATAAAGAAAAACTACTTAACATAAAAGATCTTTTCCTTCTAAAAATTTATAGTTTGGGCTTCCCCGTTGGTGCAGCGGTTGAGCGCTGGGTTGTGAAGCTGCCTACAGCCTCTGCAGCGCCGGTTCGAACCCCGGCAGCTCCCTGGCCACTGGAGGAGGGTCCCACATGGCGTGCAGACCTCTCCTGCCGCCCGCTGCTCCCCTCAGCAGTGTACTTCGGTCCTTCTGCCTGCTCTGCTCCCCGCTCTGGCTCTGGTGAATTCTCTCACCCTCCCGTGCTTCTGACTGTACCCCAGTGCTTGTATAAATAAATAAATATTTTAAAAAATAATATAAAAATAAAAATTTACAGTTTGTAATAGTTGTTGATAAATATCAATAAAGTATGTAAAACAATTTTCTCATAAATTCATTGGCTAATATATGACGGGTGTTCATTTGAGTGATTTCTGTGATTCACATACTTTAGCTCATATAATTGTCAGAACCTCTCTAAAAGTGTGCCCATTTTCCAGATGGGAAATTGAGGTTATACCTATGAGGCACAGCAGGATAAACTAAACTTCCCAGAAAACCTATATGCTTTCTTGTTACTCTGAAGGACTGAAGAAATATTATGAGAGCCATAGATTCTAGAGAAGAAAGATGAACAGAATAATTCTGTAATGTTTTCGGTATGTTTCAATAATTTTAGGAGTAATTATTTGGTAAGAATTCATACAAATTAGGAATTAACAGTCACAAGTTCTCTAAATTTGACTTTAAAATAAGACAATAACAAAATGTCTACGAAGAACATATTTATTTCTAATAACATTTTCCTGACCACTTGGTGTAACAATTGCATATACTTTAACATAAGCCAAACATAAATATACTAAGTCTTACTTATTTTAATCAGTCTTTCATAAATACTAAAACAAATATGACTTTGTAGATGATACTTTTAAATGAAAAAGAATTCATAAGGTATTGATTTTGGCAATTTTTTTTTTTTACTTACTGAAATTCACATATACATATATATTTAGGAGCTCAGTATTATCTGAATTCAGATATCCTTCCACTTATATAATACCCCCCCCCAAATGATCTTAATCTCCAGAGTTTGCTATAACACATACAAACACTCAACAGTGAGCTATACCGGACAACAGATTAGGTACTTCGAATGGACATTTAAAAATTCTTGTTTTCTCTCACAAATCATCACTTACAGTGTTCTTAGCTATTTATTCTACAAGGCTATTTATCTACAACGCTTAGCTATTTATTCTAAACTTGCAGTTATCTCATTAGACTGCCCTCAATATGCTACATGGGCACTAATCCTAGCCTCCTCATTTCATAGTTCAATTCTTCCCATTGTATAATCCAAGAGCTCTTAAACTCTAAAACTGCCTGTAAAGAGCCAGAGAGTGTCTTTAGTATGGAAGACCATTGCAGGCCAGTCACACCTTCTCAGATCTGCCATTGTAGATTGCTGCACAAAAGCAGCTGTAACATAGGAGAACAGCATGAATGAGTTCCAATAAAACCACCACCAACAACAAAAAAGGCGGCAACAGACTGACATTCAGGCTACAGTTTGCCAGTCTCTGGACAACTCATTCCCTTCCCATATTAATTTCATTCCTTTCACAGACTCAAGAACTCCCCACTGCATTCATCTCTTCTCTCCCCAGGCTGCCTCCAGTAGGTCACTTTTCCAGTTTACCATGTGTCCCAACTAGCCTCTTCCCCTGCGGCCCCACTGGCATCTCTATAAATAACAGTATCTTAAAGGCACAGTGGTGTGCAGATCACCCCTGGGGAGCTGCAAGTTTGTCTCTTTGTGGAGTAAGATGAACCTGAGTTCAAATTCCAGCAGTTATGGAATTTATCAGCAGTGTGTGCTTGACAAAGTTACGAATTTCAGACGTCAAATAAACACCAGAAAGTGGATATGACAGTAACTTAGAGAGTGCTTGTAAGATTCTCATATACACAGAATTATTATTAATATTCAGCATCACCACATCACATTCAATTAGTATAAAATCATTTCCACTGCTCACTGTTCTTATTTAGTGCCATGTGGAATACAGAAGAACGAACATCAACAAAGGGACTGGGGTTATATTTAGAGTCCAGATTAAAAAAAAAAAAGATTCAAAAAATTAGCACACTTTTGTTGAGCCAGTACCCTTCCCCCTCACTGCCTTCAGGCACATGGGCTGCTTAGGATTATAACATCAACTTTCACATATACCACGAGACTCTGGGTTTCCTCTTTTATTTTTCTAACGTGTGTGATTCCTTTCCCTGTTTCTAATAGGGTGGTGTAGTATATCCTTCACTAAAACAGTTACAGCAGAATAAAATTAAGCTCCATGAATACAGAGTTTTATTGTGTTCACTATACAGTGTCTGACCCATTGGAGAATACAGTATTTGTGGAATCAAATAGTGAATTTCCAGTACATGCCAGGGAACGATTTTCCATCTTTATATTAATATTAGAATATTGATTTGTATAATCCCTGTAAATTTTCTACAAAATTACTACTCAATCTATAAAAATGCATTATTTTGGTATATTTGCTACTGAAGTGGGCAGAGAAGGAGAGGGCGGAGTGAGGAGCAGAAAGGGGAGGGTGCTCAATGGACCGTGGTGGAGGATGATGGGTGTCTTGAGGGTGGGTGTCACGTAGTAACATCTGAAGGGGGACAGCCTATACATCTGCATATTCAGTTTTGCAAACCAATGTTACCTCAATAGAAAGATTACAAAAATAAACCAAAAAAACCTATGAAAAAGGTATATAAATATACATACACATGTATAATAAATGGAAAATCTTCATTAGTGAAAAAGGTATGATTTATATATTGGCCTTATTCTATATTACACTAGGAAGAAAAATGGAATTATTGCCATATGCACAAATTAAAATAATGAATTAAACCTTTATTTGAAAGGCAAAAACCTTAGCTTGAAGATGAATTAAAACACATGCATAACAGCAGAAAAGGAAGGCCAAATTTGTGCTTATTCTGGGGAATCTATAACTCAGGAAAAGGAAATTCATTTAAACTAGAAGAGAAGCAGTTATAAGTATGTCTAGAATCTCCTGATTTAAGAAATGCTGGGATGCAGCTCAATCTGACCTATAAAACTTTCCAGATAATCAAATTGTGCCTAGGCCTGAAGGCACACACATGACATTTGTTTAAAAGGACGTGATGGCCTTGGAGGCTTCGTATGCAGTGTCATTAACACAGGTTGCTCCTTTTACCTAGACAACATTGCTTCTTTCTCCCACTGTCCCAGAAGAACCATAAACTGCCAATTATCATGGGAGCAGTTTATCAGAGTATGGATTATCTGGAGCTCTTATTTCTCTTCCATTTGGCCTTTTCACAGCTCATTAGCACCTCAACAAGAAAGTTAAAGCTAAGGAAGGGAAGACTGCTGAAATACAAAATAATTAAATTTCCTCCTTGTCAGCAGTATATGCAGCAAAGCATTTAGAAATGCTAGAAAAATTAGCCAAAGCAGGGTTTCCAAAGATATTTAATATATAAAATGGCAATTTGCCTTGACTGACTTTTCCCCACTATACTGTCTAAATATTGACTGAATTGATTGGAGGCTTTGGCATCCTGCAGGACTCAAAGTACCTTGTTTTTAGCATCTAATAGGCCACCTTTAGCTACTGCCAGTGAGCAGTCATAACACTCATTGCCAATATACTGATATTTTCAATGTGAACACAAAAAACAGAAAATCAGCTTTTCAGAAGATTTATAACAATTAAATATCAATAGTTTCTTAGGGAGAAAAGACTATCACATGTGAATAGAATGAACCAGAGAGCTTTTAACTCAGTTTAAGACTTGCCTGTGCATTTGGCTGTCCACTAGGGAAAGAAAATCACTTGAGATAGAGCACAGTTAGAATTTGTGGCTAAGTTTGCCTGTAATGATGGAATCTAACAGCTTTATAAGAAATAATTTTTTGCATATAGCACAAATTTTCTCAAAGGACAGCTATCAATTATTTCTAACAATGTAAATATCAACAAAAAAAAATCCAAGGTAAATTAATAAGGGAATCTGATGTATTGTTTACAAAATGTTATGAAGTACAGGTTTCCCCAAGTCACTTTGGCATGTGGATTATTTCAAGCTAAAGTCAATTAAAGCCCTGTAGGTCCACAAGAATCTCTTGCCACTTCCTTAACTACCTAGCAGAATGAAAAGTGGAATATCAACCAGAAATTGAGTTTTTATCAGAAACAAGCTTTCCATCAGAGAAACACACAGACATGGACACACATACACACACACAGACACGCACGCACGGGCACGCATACATGCATGGCAGGGGAAAGTTAGTTATAGGACATCTGGTCTCTGCTATATGAGCCATCCTGTTCTCATCATGATACCCCCTCCCAACCTCTTTTCTTGAAGCTCTAGGTCACGAACCTATTCCTTAAATTAAGGATGTATACCTTAATTTTTCCTCGACTGGCTCTACAATCCATATCCATGTGAGTTCTCTGTATGTATATATATATAACTAAATTTGTTCTTTTCTCCTACTAATCTGTCTGATATAATTTGATTGCTCAACCAGCCCAAAGAGAATCCAGAAGTGGTACAGGAAATTTCCACTCTGCTCCTACAGTTATATAAAATAGGAAATGGCACAGAGGAAATAAATCCGTAACATATGTTATACACCTATAAGGGTTATCACAGTGATGTCTATAATGACATATTTACATCTTTAGAAATAAAATACATAGAAAAGATTAAAAGAACTTTCTATTTATCACGTTCAACTTCTTAAAACTGAGCCTCTAATTTAATTGAGCCTTCTTTATTGAATTTCACTATTTAAGGACCAGTAAACTATGGGTTTAACAAAATATAAAAGTGTTGAATAATACAGACCTTAATAAAACTCAATGTGTACCATTGCATAACCAAATGAACACAGGTGTGCATGAGACAATGGGTTGAATTCTAAGTCACAAATAAAGTACCGAAAAAGGTATCTTAAATCTAAGTTCAACAGATTTACACATCTGAGATTTACATAATGGCATAATACAATGTTACCTCAATTCAAAAATAAGTAAAAATTAAAAATAAAATCAACAAATTTAAAAATCAAAGTGTTTTCCTTTTGCAAAAATTATCAGATCAAGCTAAGATGAGTTTTGTTGCTACTGAGAAAAGGGTTTTTTCCGAAAGTTTATCCAAAATGAATACAGACATGCATTTTCATGAATGGAACAAAAAGAGCTTAATTATAATAAAATACTTCAATCATAATCGAGAAACTATAAATACACATACATACACTCATATATGTATATTCTTGTTTGGGGAAGAAATGAGGAACTCTGAAAATAAAGTCTCTTTTATGATCCACTCATCTATTATCCATCTGTACTTAAACATGGAAATTTCAAGGTTACACTCATTAACATTTATTTTTTAATAGGTATGTAAGTTATTTATAATCAAGTGGTAAACCTTTCTTTGGCCTATCTAGGGGTGACCTAACTAATAATACCGAAAACTTCCAATAGACAATATGACATGAAGTTGTTGTAATTACAGTTTTTCCAGATATATATAGGAATATTAGCAGAATAGATCCTATGTTGCCAATACATCAACAAATATTTACTGAGCCATACCATGGCAGAACTCAAGGACTCTGAAATCTGGATCATTAGCAGTCCTTCCTATTAGAGTAAGTGGCAACTCCATGCTTTCAGTCTCCACAGCTAAATATCACTTTCATTGCAACCATCTAGTCTGGATTACTGAAATAGCCTTTTTTTTTTATTTTATACACTTTTTCCATCATTTTTTATTTTCACACAATGTATGCATTTTCATCTTGGTTATAGTCCCCGTACAATTCCCACCCCAATTGTTTTGATCCTACTCCCTCCTCTCCCCCCCCCACCCAGTAGTGTGTCTCTGGTTTATAGTTGCTTGTTGATTTTGATTTTTACTTTATTATAATTAGGTTTTTTCCTGGTCCCTTATTTAGGTTTTCTAAATTCCTGCTATGAGTGAGACCATCTGGTACTTTTCTTTTTCTTTCTGGCTATTTCCCTGAGCATGATCCTTTCCAGCTCCATCCATGTTGCTGCAAACTGCATGAGTTTATCTTTTTTGATTGCTGAGTAATATTCCATTCTGCATATGTACCACATCTTCTTGATCCAGTCATCTATCTTTGGGCATTTGAGTTGTTTCCACAGCTCAGCTATTGTAAATATAGTGTTGCTATAAACATAGGGTGCAGGTGTCCTTTTGAATTAATGTTTCTGTGTCCTTTGGGTAAATAGCTAGGAGCCTTTTAAGCTGCTCTGCCCCTTTGGACCTTGCCTTACCTAACAATTCTTTTTGTTTGCCAGATGATCCTCGAGAAATGTAAGATCATATTACACTGCTGCTGAAAATCCTCCAGTGGTTTGCCCTAAGACTAAAATGCAGTCTGGCTGTCTTCTAAGCCCATACACAATCACCTTCTTTTCTTCCACCGTCTTACCACCTTACCACCTCTCATTCCCCTGAAGCTATACTGGATTCCATACCCAATTCACTGAAGAAATCGCCTTCTGCTTATTGTATATTCATAGCTCTTTTTTTGTTGTAAATTAAATGGCATATATGTATGGGTTTAATTCTGGGCTCTCTCTTCTGTTCCCTGATTTATGTTTTATGCCAATACCATGCTGTTCTGATCACTGCAGCTTTCTAATATAGGGAATACCTTAATTTTCCCAAAATACAGAATAAAATATAAAAACTATGTAGAAATATACATAACTAATAGTATGGGGTGTGAGAAAAAAGAAGACTAGAAATGAGTAGATGCTGGTGTATCTAAGTTGGAAGTTTAACAGAAAGTTCTGAGCTGGAATAAACATTTGGGAGGTATCAACCTACAGATGGCATTTTGTATCATGATACTAGATGAGACCATCAGGGAAATTAATGCAGACTAAGAACTAAGCACTGGATACTGTCATGTTTTATTTCTGAACCACATTTAATCATTAAACATCCATAATGCATACACTCAGATGTTCATATACATATCAACTTTATAAACTATGTATCAAGAATATTTTCCTTTTCCTCCATTATACGAATGTGAATACCAGCTATCAAAATTCAGAACACTTACTGACATTTTCCTAGATAGGGAAGTTGTTCAATTACTTAACTGGGAAATCATGTTTTTGAGAGGGCTTGTTTCCAGATTCAGCTTAAAAATGTCCCAATGCCCCTCTGCATTATTCACATGGAGTTGTAGAAGGTGCTAAAATCCTGGCATCAAGGGAGAAAACCCTACTGATCAGCAAGCTTTTGCATAAATAATAGAATTCCAGCAGTGAATGTTTTCAAAGCACTGCCTGATCCTTATTTTATTGTGTTTTATAAAATAAAATCATGTTAACATATTCCAGCTGTGCCATGCTCTGTGTGTATGCCCTTTTGCTATCTTACATTCTGACAAAATTTGAATTTGAAAGACTATTTTTTAATAAAGGGAGGAAATACACTGAGACAGGCATTGAAAAGGATTAAGTAGGAATCAATACTACTAATGATCACTTACTAAAAATGGAATTGAATTAGTTAAATATTAATGGAATAAAATGTGTTACTGGAGACATACTATGCCAGTTCTTGTAGAGTTCATGTGCTTGTTTGTTCCACAAAAATCAACCTCCATAGATTCATACCACATACCTTACATACAGTAAAGTATACACAGTATACTAGATTCCTGCCACATAGTATACCACCACAGTGTATCAAAACTCTTGCTTAAATCTCTCCCAATATCAAATACTTCTCTTCAGTCTAATCATTCTTCAATCTACTATTCCACTGCCTTACTGTATCACTGGACCTCTGAAAAGATCACTCCACTTTTTGGCTTTCAATTTGCCATCATCAACTCTTAATCCTATTCAATCTTTTGTGTTCCCCATTCCTCTACTGAAATAGCCTCGAAGTCACAAATTTACTTCTAAAACACCAGAATGAGCTTCCTTTCTCCCATCTACCTCCTCTTTAATTCCACTGAAGCATTTGACACTGCTGAACTAAACCGCCTTTTTCAAAATACTTATAAAAAAATCTTCTGTGTTACAATACTCTTATGAGGAAATTCAATAATCACACTTGTTTCCCTACTCTGGATTTTTCTAGTTTGCCTGCTTCCATCATTGCATATAGTCTACACTTCAACTTCTTTAATCCTTATTGTACTTTTTTTCTCTCTGTGAAACCAAATATACAATTATGGATTGCTCTGTTACCTCCTTTCATCCCAGTCCATATATAGTATGGCTGTGTTTCTGGTGTAAACGAATAATACATTGAGAAGAAACCCTGGTTTCCAAATACAGCTAGAGAGCTCCACCTAGAGGTATCATTGACTCTTTCAAATCAGCATGACCATCCCTCTAATGCTAAAATGCCTCTAGATTTAGTTCCTTAAATTCCTGGAATGAAACACAGAGCACCATATTCAAAACCTGTCAATGGCCTTCTCTTGTCTTGTAAATAAAAACGCATATGTATCCTTTAGCATGACACTCTATAATTTGTCTTCAACTTTCCTTTCCTGTTCCTCACCTGTCTCCTACTCAACCTCCCAACTCCACCACCATATATATAGCTTACACACTACTTACAAAATGAAGCGGTGACTCATGTGTCTGCATTTTTTTCATGTGGCTCCACCAAGTGGAGTTGTCATTCTATGGGAAGATCTGTCTATAAATACCATACACACCTCCTGCAAACTGCTAAGTCAAGATTTATGAAGCTGTGGTTTGTGCTCCCAGAGGATTTGTATGAACACCTATAATACTTCTTAATTCTGCTGTGCCTTTAAGCAGTTGCAAGACTGTGTGTCTCCTCTCTAGTCCATAAGGACCCTGAGGACAAGTCAAATAACACCTAGCAGTTAACACAAATTAGATCATCAATAAATACTTGATGGATTGAGCTATTAGTGCCTGACCTTCACATACTACACCATTATGTAAATTTTTAAAGTACATTATAAATTAAAAATAAATTTTAACAGATAGGCAAGAAGGTATAATTTAAAACTCATGGGCCTAAGAATCCAGGTTGCTTGGGTTCCATTTTATTTTGCCACTTACTAGTTTTGTGACTTTTGGTAAATTACTTAATCTATAAAGTAAAAAGATTGATTGCTGTAAACATTATAGATACTGTCTTCAAAGCAACTGCTACTCTCTTGCCATGTAGTAAGTATACACTGCATGGTAACAAATGATTACTACAGCCTTAACCATTTTGAAAACTGTGGTCTATTTTGAATTTCAAGAAAGTTAAGAAAGACAAAAGCACTCTTTGAGAAGTTATAAAAAAACTATCTGTAATGAAACAAAGAGCTTTATTTTCTACTGGTAACTTGTCAGATTTTTGTTTTTCAATGACTTGAAAACAAAAGTTGCAAAACTAAGTCCATCTACTATTGAAAAAGAGAACTCTGTATTCACTGGGACAGATTCTATCAAGGCCAAAAGCATTATAATGTTAAGACAAATGTATTTTTGTTAACAATGGGGATATGTTTGGGTAAGTGGGAGAAAAATGTACATATAGCAAATTCCCCAGGATTCACTTAGGGTTTTCTTAGAAGTAGCCAAAACAAAGAATTGCAGAGATGTTCCAGTGTGGATAATGATACATATTTGGAAACAGTTTAAGAACTATGGTGGAGGCTATAGCTACCTTGGTGGTAGGTGTGGTGTGGTGACAGACATCCAAGGAGGTGTGATTCTATGCCTCTAAATCACATACAGGGTTGTAAACCAATGTTACCTCAATATATTTTTTCTTATATATATATTTTATATCATTTTTCATTTTTGTACAATGTATGGATTTTCAACTTGGTTATATTCCCCATACAATTCGCACTCCCCCTATTTTGACTCTAATCCCTCCTCCTTTCCCCACCCACCATAGTGTGTCTCTGGTTTATAGTTGCTTGTTGATTTTGATTTTTACTTTATTATAATTAGTTTTTTTCCTGGTCCCTTATTCAGGTTTTCTAAATTCCTGCTTTGAGTGAGACCATCTGGTATTTTTCTTTTTGCTTCTAGCTTATTTGGCTGAGCATGATCCCTTCCAGCTCCATCCATGTTGCTGCAAATGGCATGAGTTTATCTTTTTGATTGCTGAGTAATATTCCATTGTGTATATGTACCACATCTTCTTGACCGCACTATTTTTTAAAGCACCCTGTCCCACAAACGGGTATAAAGTGGTTAATATCCATGTGCCAACGCCACTCATGAGTACATCGTCCCAAGATATTTATCTCCCTCTCTCACGGACTCTTCTGAGTTTTGGCCGAGGTGCCTGTAGAATGTTCTAAATAATGTATGTCCATTATTTAATGAATTATGCCTGGTGTGCAAGCATTTCTCAATTACTGGACTTTTTTTCATTAAGCTTAATTTCTTATTCCAATTAAGCATAACTTCAGTTTTTAAATTTACATTTCTACAGACTGACACGCACCAAGAGACCAACAGTTCACTAGGTTCACATTTTATCTCAATATCACACCCTATATAACTGTGATGCAAAATATACCATCATTTTAAAAGAATAAAGGAAAACATGTCGCGTTTACAAAGCTATTACTGTTATCAAATAGAGATTTCTAGGAAATTTCAGGAGGTATATATTCTACTGTGTGATTCAAGTACAGCCATAATTTATGAACAAATACAGATATTATCTGGTAATTACTTATTTTCTACTAAAACATGTGAGTCAGTAAAACTTATTTAGAAGAATTGCAAATCACACAGTAGCTTGACCTAGATGCTCCTCTATTCTTGCACCTTGCAAAATAATCTATCCAGATAAATAGCTTCATTTTACTCAGCTTATTAAACTCTCTTGTTTATTTTTTGTAAATTCTATGGTGTATATTGATGGCCAGCTATCTGTAAGAAGAAAATGTAAAAGTGGCAAATTTAATAGCAATCTCAACTATGTAAAGGTATGCAGTATAATTCTTAAATGTTTATGTTCTTATATAAACTGTATACTATGAAACTAATTCAAGTTAGCTCAAGTGTCATTATTTTCTTCTTTGTTCTAAATAAACCTCAATGTCTTCCTATGATAAAATGAAAAATGACAAAGAAGAAAAATGTGATGATATTGGAAATAAGCAAATTCTGAAAGTCAATTTGTCATTGTTCTATGACATATTTATCTTCATATGCACAAAAGTACCTAGCATAGCACTTTGCTTTTAACAGGTACTCAATAAATGTTTGCTAAACACTGAATATGTTTAGCTCTGAAAGAACCTAAAGTAATGCTTTAGAAATATTTCACTCATTAGTAATAACCCAACTGATTGTGATTTTGATAGGTGTGAGGAAGCACCTTTGAAAAGAATGCATTTATAAATTACATAAGATAAAAAAATAATGGATATAAAAAATATTTCCAATGCAAAAGTAAAACATATTTCTATGACCAATAATACATATGTATACAGAAGTATATATTTTCAAATGGAATCACACCTCTATAAACACAATTAATATCTATCACTAGAATACTCTCATACATGAAATCTTACTCCATTAAAAGTACTGCTTATGCATAGAAATTGCATGACTAAACCAAGGAAAATCATTGAACTCATCCAAATGCTACCACAAAATAATTCCCAAAATGTATTCAATTTCTCTCACCTAAGTAGCAGCTTTGTGGTTTGATTGAGAATAATCCCAATCCCAATGCAGGGATAAACCGTAAGTGTCACCTTGCCACAATGAGTGGCTCAGGGACACATCATAAAAATTTGGAATTTTTTTTCTGCTGGCCACAGTATAATAACCATGGACATAACACGAAACATGTTCCAATCAAAAGTTCAGTCTTTTGTATGACTGTTGAGAATGAAAGTAATTCTCTTCACTTGAACACAAAAAAGACAAGAACCACTGGAGAGAACCATCTTGATACGAGGACAAAGCCATCCTGGAAAAAAAGTAGAATGGGATAGAGCTGAGAGAATGATAAAGAAATAGAATTGCAGCGTGAAGACAGTGTGAGTATCTGGATTTAACTCTTACCAGAACCCCACCATTATTCTGGAATGTCCTGTTACATAAGCCAATCATTCCAAAAGTACAATCACAAGAAATCTTTAATAGAAGAAAAGAGTCACATATGACTATTTCAAGGTATGAATGTGCATTTGAATGTCTTCTGAATGGGGGGGTCAATAAGAAAATGTATGGTTAAACAAAATACTAATGTGACTATGTAAAACAAATGCATTTAATAGAGATATGAAATGTTGAAGGTGGTATTATCTAATTCACTGTTGTGATAGGCTACAGATTTAATTCGAAAATTACTAGGTAAAAGTAACTTACTTCACTGGGAAAATCAATATGATTATTCATATTTTAAAATATGGGAACAACGTAGGTAAAAAATATACAAACTCAATTATTTTAATGATTTTCAGTGCAACTGAGGAGAAAATAAAATTTACATTGTTCCCATATAATACTTTAAGACAAACACTTTCTCCTAATATAATTGCTAAAGCACCAAATTAGACTAAGAAAATGTTCCAATTTCAGGTACACGTGTGATAGGGAGAAATGAAGTAACAGATGTTGAGCATGAATTACCAGCTCTGAAAGATCCTTAACCTCTAAAATTCTAGATTTCTTCCCAATGGCTAACTCCTCAGCAGGTCACATGTTTACCATACATATGGCACATATGTGGCATCTATGTGGCACATATATATCCATATCTAACAAAGACCTTACTCAGGAACTATCACAAAAATTTCACCTAATATTCCTTTTGTGTAGTTTGATGTATAAGAGGAGTGTGGAGGTGAATTTGACCCTAAGATGACTAATATCTGAAATAACATTGTTAGTCTTACCTTAATTAGTTTATCACACTGACCCATGTTAAAAAGCAGTCTTTTTTTTTTTTTTGGGCCTCCCTGGTGGCGCAGCGGTTGAGCGCTGGGTTGTGAAGCTGCCCGCGGCCTCTGTGGCGCCGGTTCAATCCCCGGCTGCTCCCCGGCCACCGGAGGAGGGTCCCACATGGCGCGTAGACCTCTCCTGCTGCCCGCTGCTCCCCTCAGCAGTGTACTTCGGTCCTTCTGCCTGCTCTGTTCCCCGCTCTGGCTCTGGTGAATTCTCTCACCCTCCCGCGCTTCTGACTGTACCCAGTGCATGTATAAACAAAAACAAACAAACAAAACCAGCAAACAAATAAATAAAGCATGCCTCTATAAAATAAATAAATAAATAAATAAATAAATAAATAAATAAAACTGCTCTCTGTGTGAGGGTCAGTTTTTAAAAAAAAAAAAAAAAAAGCAGTCATTTTTCATAGATGAGTTTAACACATAACCTTGTGCATCAGTTTTCTACACTGTGACCAACAGCATTTTAATTTGCTTCTTTTTCCTGATGGCTTTGTTATTAATAGCAAAATGGCTATCTGAAGTGGTTGTCTTTTTTATGGCCAGGAGAAAAGAATTAGTTTTGTTCTCAACAGTGATACGAAAGACTGGACTTTTGATTGGAACAATCAAAATTTAATTTACATGAATTTTGGTATCGGGGACGTGGAGTGTTGAGAGGAACAGATACTAAAACATGGAATGATGACTTATATATGAAATCCCAAGGCCAGGATCCTGCTATCACAGGGTGGTAGCCGTCCTATGGTTAAAATGCAACTGATTGAACAACAACCTATTTTATCTACAGACACCTAACTTATGCCTCCTAACACTATTAAGGGACTTGATGGGAACAAAGATCTTGGTAACAACTGACCTTATTTTACTAAGAAAGGAAGAAGCTCACGGTAAAGGTCACCTGCCTGGCACATAGAAAAAAGAAAACATGGCTTTGTATGAAGAGACCTTTGCTGCCTGTGACTTGTAAACGGCTTGAGAGGTTGCTAATTTGGGCCTGAACAGGACTGGAAATCCCAAATTTTATCTTTATTCCAATTCTAATGAACAGCAGCAGGAAGGGCAGAATTTAAAACTTAAGTACTGAAAATAAAGTCAGCTATAGGGCTTCCCTAAAGCACTGTTCTGATCAAGCAAATGATCACTCCTTTCATGAAGAAGCAGCTCAAATGTAATCTACAAAGAGTAAATTGGCTAAGCCTCCTCTCCTAAACCTTTGCTGCAAATTGCCTCGGTCAAGCGGATGTGCAAAGCACAGAGACCTACTAATGAAGACAAAAGGCTCATATCTGAGGAGCAGAACTAGACCGGAGGTTGTGGTTACAATGTCTGGAAAGGGAAATTTCTGAGGGGGAAAAAGCATTAAAGTCGAAAAATTGTAAAGAAATGCCAAGTCTGACGAACAAAATGCCTTGCTATTAATCAACTATGGAGTAAACACACCAAGACTCTAAAACAGTGCTATAAGTAGGAGATTAAAGTGGCAAAATTCCCTGAAGTGGCATTATGCCCAATGTCAATCTCAGATATAGTGGCAAAGGCAATTAATTAAGCAAGACTTTTAATGAGCAAGTGCCTCTCTGACAGCGTGAGATATGTTATTTGTTTGTTTCCATTCTTTTCTTCTACATGTTTATTTTTAAAATCAGGATATCCTGCTTTCTTTCAACTTTTAATTTAGAGATACTGAACCTCAATCTCGCCCCCCCCCCTTCATTTAATCATGTTCTTTGGATCAGGAAGTACTGCCTCATAGTGTGATTGAAAAGGGCACCCAA
This sequence comes from Talpa occidentalis, assembly GCF_014898055.3. NCBI lineage: Eukaryota > Metazoa > Chordata > Mammalia > Eulipotyphla > Talpidae > Talpa > Talpa occidentalis. The sequence goes on along the minus strand of NW_023601543.1, from coordinate 69,349,137 downwards.
ATAGTCTCACCACAGAACTGGATGTCATCCCTGGAAAAGGTTTTAGACATTCTTTTTACACAGATGCTATCTGGGCAGCTCTGAAAGAGAGCATGTATGCTAAGGAGCATGTGTCGCAATGCTGGATATTCAAAAAGAAGACAGTAACAGATATTGCAACTGCCCAGGCCATTTCCTCTCTACCCTCCCCCCATATATAGAAGTTTGGGGATTGGGATAGGATAGATCTTGCTTAGTTTAGATATGAGCTTGGTTTTTGTGGAAGTCAATTTGGACAATTCAATCCCGTTTGCTGCAGTGCTGTGCTCAGAGCAGGTACATGATTTAAGAGGTTCCAATCAGAGAAGCACACACCTTTTGTTTGCTATTTGAGGAAAGATATATTAACACCTGGCTATGACCAAGGAAACAAGTGTTTCCAAGAGCTATTGATTGAAATCAGCCTGTGTCAATCTGACAAATTGTGAAGGATAGTGTTGCGAGATTAACAGAGAAGTAAAAACCTATCCCTGACTCTATACTGAAACTCTGTGCTAAAGCTTTCAGCAGACCTTGAACTTATTATTTACTGAGTCAAAAAAAAAATGGCTATGGCTTAACTAGGGTTGAAACCAACAGCAAGCTAAGTAACACAGGATACAATACACTTTAATGTTCTTCATCAACTTAATGAATCTTTAAATAATGAACAATCATTTTAATATGTACTCATAACATCCTCAGTGCCAAATGTTCTGATTTCAAATTCAATGCTCAATTGCTCAATTCACCAAATCTAGTTAATTGCTGTTACTCAAAAAGCATTATCATTCGCCACTGATGCTATCATCAATAAATGAAGACAATTTGAATTGGTTCACTTATTCATCAAGTGGAATTTTTTTACAAAGGATTTGTTATCTTATTACAACCAGGGTGCCAAATGGAAAAATAATGCACTTTTTTTTTTTTTACACAAGATGGCTATAAAATGGAGTCTATAAAATAATAGCCTCTGTCCCCTCATCTCTTTTACTCCATCCCCCCAACAAGCTAATCAAATGGTAATATTATCTGAATCCCCTGCAAGGAAAAAAGATGACTAAATTCAACAACTGATAAATTTCATAGCAATTATTCTTCATTCTTACCACTTGTCAAACCCTCATCCTTCATTTTTAAAGTTGCCTTTATCTCTTTATTTTCAATTATCTGAAATGTAGTTTCTATCTTTAAATTACTTATATATCATTCACTTTTAGTAAATAACAACGAATGTGTGTATGTATATTTGTGAAAACAATGTTTGTATATTAACTATAGCTCCTTTCTGTGTCAGTTTAACAAAAAGCTGAAAATATGAGTCAGAATGTGTGCTCAAATTCTGGTTCAACTACTTTCACCTGCATGACTGCAGATGGATTTCTTAACCAGGCTGTGTATCAATTTCCTCATGTTTAAGATGGATATAATAATAGAAACTTCTTCACAGGGTTGTTATGACAATTGAGGTAATACATAAAGAGGGTTTAGAGTTATATGCCTGGTGCACAGTCATTGTTTAATCAGTGTGATAAAATTCTGTGTTATTATCCATCCTGATAGATGATGAATATCTAAGAACATTAAGATCAACACTTGGGAAGGATCTTAAGCTAATACAATAATGAGAAGCCTAGGAATTAAAAAAACGTGTTGAGTCCCGTATCTATTACTTTCTAACTGTGTTGCTTTGGTCAAATCATTAAAGAGGTTCTTAGGTTATAGAATTAACATCTATACCATATCTCACAAGTTCGCTGTAGGATAAAATGACACAAAGCATGTAAAATTGCTATAAACATGTTATAACATGTAAGGGATTCTTTTTATACATAAGGAGATTATACATGCTTCAGGGATTAATAGAAACCTTACACCACCTGCTGTTGGAAGGGCTCAACTCATTTGACATTTGTTCCTCTCCTTCCATGAACAGACAATTTTTAATTGAAATAAATCCTTTCTCCTGCTTCTCAATCTACTAGATGTTAGATACTGACAATATACCATGAAGCGGTTATTTGATATACTATACAAAGGAGAAAATTGCCTGGCCTTCCAAGTCCTCAGGATCTCACTCTATCTTATTTTTGTCACTTGTTCTTTATATTTTGGGGACAAAGAATGCCTTTTGAGAATGTGATGAAAATTGTGATCGTTTACCCCAAGAATAGGCTACATGTATAATCAAAAACATTTTGAAGATTATATGAATGGGGTAATGAACACTACTATGCACACTTCATGAACTGCTAGGGTCTTACAAACTGGAGTGAATGTTATACCCTCTATCTTTAGTACTCTGCACTGATCTATCATTCTGTGCCTAGTAAAATTCCTACATTCTTCAGTAGTCAATAATGTTAGCTAACTCCCTTAAAAAAAAAAAAACCTTCAAACAACACACTCACATATGTATTGGACTATAACATCCTCTGGTTATTTTTATATACGTGTGTGTGCATGTGTGTGTATATTTATTTTTTTCTTATATCATTGTTCACTTTTGTGCAATATTTGATTCCCCCATCAAGTGTAGTCCCTATAAGTCTCCCACCATCACGGCACCAGTGATGCACCACCAACTTCCCTTGTGTTCTTCCCTCCCTGTTTTGCCCCTCTCCCTGTATTTTAATATGTAATTTTATTACAGACTCTACTATTTACTATTTTGTTATCATTTATACATTATCCTCCATTAAAATAATTCTTCATTTTCAACTTTATTAGAAAATTTTGATTCACTAAGTTCATGGCACTCTTTTCCCGTTTTTCATTTACTGAAAGTTGAAAACATACAAGAACATTACTTTGTGTTATTAAAATTTTTTAATAGTTGCAAATGTATTGTATTATTTGTTGTTAGGTATGCTTGGTTTACAACACTGTATATGATCCAGAGGTATAGGTTAACCTCCTCAGACAGATGGTACCACACCACACCCACCAACAAAGTACCCATAGTTCACATTCCACCATTTGTTAAAACTATGTAAATTCTTTGAAGAAAACAACAAAAACAGAGAATCAAAAGAAAATCTTCCTATAAAAATAATGTAAAACAATTTTCATTAATATAAAGTATGTTGGTTATTAATCGTGGGTCTGCTAATTCTAAACAGCCTGTTTGGCCACCATTTTGTTACCTACGGTTCTATATTCCTATACAAGATCAGAACTGCCCCGTCGATCAGTTACAGAAGTCCAACCCTAAAAGGTTCCTTTCAAATCAATCAAGAACACAAAGCTTGATCACCCTGGGAAGGATATGCATCACGAGGTATGACTGGGAAGGTCCAGGGGTCACTGACTGATGTCTAACAGGGTCCCCAGAAGCTGACCAGTAGAACGCCTTGTTGATAAGATTGAAACTATGGCTGGGGACATAGGGCTTGATTTCAATCTCTATGCTGAGTCATCAAGCAGAAGAGAAGTGCCTAGAGGGCAGACTCACAACCCCTGATACTATAGATGACAGCACGTTTTCTAGTTTCACCCCTCCCTTTTCTTTTTGTCTTCCTTCCCCTTACAACTGATGCTAAAGATTATTCTATCAATAAAAAGGCCAGGATCTTGCTCGTCGATGGTGTCCTGCATCCTACAGCCTGCTCCACAACTCCTGTTTATCAGTGTGGTGTGGTCAACACAACAATTAATGTTTTTAACATAACTACATACATAAATATATACCACACAGATATAGTTTATATTTTTCAAAACAAGTTGTAATGTTGGCCAGCCTACACTTTTGCCTATATAGTAATATAATCTGCCATTAAATTTTCTTTTGTAACTTGGTTCTTATCTCATTTGGAGATATAATAATTTATTTTAAAAACAGAGGTTATTAAAAGATGCAAAATATATATCCATAACACAAAGAAAGATTTTTTAAATGCCTAAGGAACTGATATGTAAACTATCTTTCTTGCCCTATATCACATTTAAACATAATTCAGTAATCAAATAATTAGAAATGAAATGAAAGAATTACATAAGCTCTAGAGATTTTCTTAGTTTCTTCCTAGCTCTTAAATTTTGGACTACTCCATGAAAACTAATGAATTCCACCAACTAAAGAAAAAAAGACTCACATTTACAAATCGTTTCTATAAAAAAAATCCTTCATGCATAATAAAAAATAACACCTATCATGTTTATTCTGTGATCATATTTATCCCTATTAGGTCAGTGAATTCTTAGTTCTTTTTATGAAGTAAAACCTATCGTGAGCCACTTTTTAAATGAGTAAAATTGCAGTAATTATCCTAATTCATACAATCAGCAAGGAACAGAACCAGATTTAAAAGGCCACAGTCAGTCAGATTGATTAGCAACTCTGTGTGTGTGTATAAGTGCGTGTGTGTGCGCACACACACACACACACAGAGGATATTTTAATCTCATGAATCCAAGGTCAGCTGCTTAAGTCAATGTAAGTAACATGCTCCATACAGAGATTTACATTCCTCTATCCAACAAGAACAAACATGCAATCTCTCTCTCTCTCTCTCTTTCTCCATCCCACCTCTTACTTTTTATCTTCATGCACAACCACAGTTACAGCAGCATCTTTCCCTAATCTATGACCAGAAAACAATCTGAGATTTTCACTTCTTGGCACTGGGCACATAGATAAAGTGTCTCCAGTCAACATGAAATCATCCACTGGTCACCACTGTGAAGAATTCTAATATGTAAATAGGTTCTCTTGGCCCACTTGCTGCACTTGGAAATAAAACATTTTTTTTTTAATTAAAGTTTGGCTATGTTAATCATTTCATTTTTAAATTTCAAAAAGAAAATAATGTACTAAAACGAAAAGGAACGACCATGAGATCATTTCTAAAATTAAATTACCACAGAAAAACCTAACACTAAAAAATGAGATAAATCTTAAAGTCACATGAAGAAAAGAATGGTATGAAAAATTTGAAAGGTTGTACGTCCTACAAGTAAGACAGTGACAAATAATCTGAGTGATTAGTATTATTAGGATTATAGGAGAGTTTAACCAATATCTAGTCCAATGTTATGGTGGAGTCCTTTGCATTTCTATATATATATGTGCAGCTGCAATTATTACACAGATTTTCTTTACACAAACTCATTTTCAAAATGTAATGATTCCACAATATATGATTCAGAAAAACACAGTGTATGGGTGGGGAAAGAAGCAAGATGTCGGTTTAGAGGTTATAAATTTCCACTTAAAAGATGAATAAGGTCTGGAGATGTCACCACAAAAAAAGAAATGGTAATTATGTGACATGATGGAGACATGAGCAAATGCTAAAGTGGAAATCATAATGCAATATATAAATTATCAAATCAATACACCAAATACCTTAACTTACACATAGTTATATACCAGTTATGTCTCAGTTTTTTCAGAGGGGAAAAACATAGTAACTGAAAATCATCTTAACTATGATTTTTCTTCCTTATTAAGTGAAAAAAACCTGGCCAACAAGTTGATGTCCAAATGTTCTTAAAGTCTAGGGGGAAAAAAATTCTTAGGAACAAAATGTAATTCAAACATAGGTAACAGAAGACATCTTAATGTCAGTCAGTGAAATAAAGTGGAAAGTCAATGATTTCTAAGATAAGGTGACAAAAAGGTAGAACTGCTTTTCATAAAAATGGAAATACTAGTTTATTTTTTTCTCAGGGAGGAGAGATAGATTCAGTAGGATGATTTAAGAAAATAAAGGTCTTAATAGTCAAAGTAAGAAAAAGAGATTTAAAAATCATAGGGAAATAATTACATATCATTTTACTTTCACTCTCCTCTCATGGGGTGTTGAACATAAAACAATCTCAGAAATGTTTGTGAAACAATCACATTAATTTCCCTGTGCCAAGAAATAAACACATACATATATGTTAATTAATTTACAATGAAAGAACCATGAATATACAATAAGGTATGGACAGTTTCTTCAATGAATGGTGGCAGGAAACTGAATAGTCAACATGCAAAAGAATGCAACTGAATCTATACCATACACAAAAATTAACTCAAAATGAATTAAAAAATTTGACTATAAGACAAAACCAAGAAACTCTTAAAACAGGCGAGTAAGCACCTCGACATTAGTCTTGGTGCTGATTTTATGGATTTGATGCCAAAAGCAAAGGCAACAAAAGTAAAAGTAAACAAGTATGACAACATCAAACTTAAAAGCTTCTGCACAGCAAATGAACTCATTAATTATACCATCAACTACATATGGTGATGGATGTTAATTAGATTTATTGTGGTGATCATTTAGCAATATATACAAATATCAAGCCATTGGGCTATATACCTGAAACTAATGTTACATGTCAGTCATACCTAAACAAAATGAAAGGGCAACCTATTAAATGGGAGAAAATATTGCAACATCATATACTTGTTAAAAGGGTAATATCCAAACTATATAAAGAAATCACTCAACTCAATAACAAAAACAATCCAATTAAAAAGTGGGCAGAACAGGCCTCCCCTGGTGGCACAGCGGTTAAGCACTGGGCTGCGAAGCTGCCCAAAGCCTCTGCAGCACCAGTTCAATCTCTGGCTGCCAGTGAGGGTCCCACATGGCGTGCAGACCTCTCCTGCCGCCCACTGCTCCCCTCAGCAGTGTACTTCGGTCCTTCTGCCTGCTCTGCTCCCCGCTCTGTCTCTGGTGAATTCTCTCACCCTCCCATGCTTTTGACTGTACCCAGTGCTTGCATAAATAAATAAATAAATAAATCTTAAAAAAAAAAGTGGGCAGAAGATCAGAAGAGACATTTTCCAAAGAAAACATACACAAGGTTACAAGATGTCACCATCACTAACCATCAGGGAAATGCAAATCAAAGCCACAATGAAATATCACCTAACACCTGCTGTATAGCTGTTATAAAAAAAAAAAAAAAGCAAGAGGTAACAAGTTTTGACAAAGATGTGGAGAAAAGGGAACCTTTTCACATTATTGGGGAAAATATAAATTGTTGTAGACATGATAGAAACTGTATGGAAGTTCCACAAAAATTAAAAATAGAACAACCAGATGATCTAGCAATCCCACTTTTTGATATTTACCTGAAGAAGTGAAATATTAAAAAAAATATTTGTATATCTCCATGTTCCCTGCAGCAGTATTTCCAATAGGCAATTATGGAGTAAACCTACGTGTCCACTAATGATGAAAGAAGAAAATGTGAGGTATACACAGAGACACACACATACATATGTGTATTATATGTATGGCATATTATTCAGACATAAAAAAGCAATGTTGCTCTTGTGACAACATAAATGAAGCTTGAGGGCATCATTCTGAGTGAGTTAGGTCTGACAAAGTTAAATGCCCTATGAGCTTACTTATATATGGTATCTAGAAAAAACAAAACTAAGTTTGTAGATACAGAGAATAGATTTTTATTTGCCAGAGGTGAGCGGAGGTCATGGGAGGCAGCTGGGGTGGGCAAAATGGGTGAAGGAGGTCAAAAGGTACACATTTCCAATTGTAAAATAAATGTCATGAAGATGTAATATACAGCATGGTGACTATGATTAATAATACGGTATTGTGTATTTGAAAGTTGTGAAAAGAGAACACCTTAATAATTCTCACAAGAAAAACATTTTATGATGATGCTAATTAGATTTACCTCAGGGATCCCTTTGCAATCCATACAAACATCAAATAACTATACTGTACATGTGAAACTAATATAATGTCGCACATCAAATATACCTCAATAAAAAATCATTCAGCTTCAACCTTACCTATCATTCTTTTATTAGAAAAATCTCTGTGCCATTCTGAAATGTAAAATATATCTTTATTCTTACATGAGAAAATATCTTGCTGAGATGTGGTACATATACACCATGGAATATTACTCAGCATTCAAAAAAGATAAACACATGCAATTTGCAGCAACATGGATGGCTCTGGAGGGGATCATGCTCAGCGAAATAAGCCAGAAAGAAAAAGAAAAATACCGGATGGTCTCACTCATACCAGGAATCTAAAAACCCAAATAAGGACCAGGAAATGAATAACTATAAGAAGTGAAAATCAAAATCAACAAAAACTATGAACCAGAGACACTCTATGGGGGTGGGTGGCGGGGAGGGGAGGGATTGGGGTCAAAATAAGGGGGTTTGCAATTGTATGGGGAATAGAAAAATTTATTAAAAAAAAAAACAAAATCTGAAAGATAGAACAAACAAAATCTCAGAAGCAAAGGTTAAAAAAAAAAAAATCTTCCTGAATCTTGATTGCATGTTTACTTGTATCAAAAGAAGAAAAATTACTCTGTTCTATAAACCAAAGCAAACCAAAACCAACCCTTGGATTCCAAAATTACCAGAGGTTGATGGGGGTTGGGAGTAAATGGGGGAGGGGGTGAATGGATTGTAGTGGGGGCTACTGGTACTCTGGTGAATGAAGTGGTGTGGCAATATATATTTGAAGAGATGTGAACCTGTACTCCTAAAACAAACTGTGTTGTAAATTAACATTACCTCAATTTAAAAATAATGCTGTTCTATAGAGAAAGTGCTATACTTTGAGAAATCCTGGGAGTATATATACCCAAATAGTCTATCCATTTAAAAACTTAAAAGGGTGTTCATTTCTTAACAATTCTATTTTCCCAATATATTATATAATTTAAAATGTCACTAAGAAATTCTAATAGGATCAAACTTGAAACTTCAAATGTTACTTTTGTCAAAGTCTGACCTTTTTCTCCACTAGAAATAAAATTGTCCTCACAAATGGTCCTTCAGTCAGTGAGCCGAATATGTTTCACCAAAGCAATGGCTCTTTGTCTATAAAAGGCTTAATCTACTTTTGAGCACTATTAAAATTCCTTTTATGAAAAGGGGAGAAAGCACCATGTAATTCCTATACTTTAACTAAAAAGAGCACTTCCTTCACTTAAACTTGGGATTTACATCTCTAATTTTTAACATAGAACATTTGTCAAGGGGGTCATATATTTCATATTACAGTACTTCAAAAATTTGCTGAAACTCCACACCAATCAGTAATGTGACATTTCAATTTTTTTTTTTTCATCTTGAGTCTCAACATTGTGCTCTCTCAGAATAGATAGAGAACACAGAGAGAGAGAGAGGGTGGGAAGAAGGGAGTTGTTGAGAATAGAAAATCAGTGGGTTACTTCAAAACCCTTAATATAATTGAAGGGGGCGTGGTTTGTGAGTCCATATCTACTAATTTGCTTGCAGCTTCTTCTCTGAGCTTACTTAGTTGCTAGTTACATTTTACATCACTTTTCATCAATTCCTTCTCACATCTTTCCAACTTTATTCTATAAGTGATCGTTTTCCTCTCTATCTATTCTGGTTATCCTAGTGAGCAGCTTTAGCTTTAGAATAAGTATTTTCATACATAATAATTACTCACTAATTGTTCATTGAATGAAGGAAGGAATATAACTAGACAACTAAGTTGAGGTTATTTAGACTTATTGCTTCAACTTTGCAGG
>NW_023601543.1:69280072-69339521 GCF_014898055.3 Talpa occidentalis | reverse complement strand
AATTTCCCAATTCATTATTTGACTTTCAAGTTTCTTTTTAATCTTTCATGTATACATTCTAACCAACACAAGAATTGCCTTGATAAATCCCTTCACCCATTCAAAAAAATAATTACTAGTAATCACAAAATGTGAAGCAATAGAGAGAGAGAGATTTTTTAAGAGCTTAATTGATACTTCCTTTCTCATTCATTCCTGGCTTCTAGGATCAAATGTGCAATGAGCAATTAGGAAATTAATGGTAATACTACAGTGATTCTGGCAAACTTGCTCCTGAATTATTTGAGGCACCAAATTGTTAAAAATAAAAATGGCTTTAATTATGTGCTCACATGAAATTCAAATGATGAATCCATGGGCCGTCTCATTTCTAATTCCATTAATGATCCAAAATTCCTCTTGAAAAGACTTTTGAGATACTATAAAGCGAATTTTCATGTTTCAGAAGGAGACCTACATATCTCAGGAAGCAGATAATTGCCACTGGATTTAGCAATCTGACCCACAATACAGAAATTTCTAATTAAAGTCCTCTTTTTATAATACTAATCTTCTAGCCAAAAATTTCCTTGGGACATGTTATAATGAAGAGAAAATGTACTAAGATTTTAAGTTAACCAGAGATCCCAGAGAAATCTAATAAACATTTCAATGAATGTTGACCATAAGTAAATTTTATTATATATAGCTCTCATCATAGCCATCATTACACCACAAATAACCTAACAAATAAAAAATATTTAAAATGCTATTCTTCCAAATTTCGATTTGATATAGGTACAAGAAAACATGATTTTCTATAACTTAATCAGCAGGCAGATGAAATGGAAATAAGTCACATAATAATACTGTCAACTCATCATTATTCCTTTCAAAGATAATCTCTTTCCCAAGGGCTTAATTTATAACATTTTCATAGTCAAAAAAATTAATGCCTGCATTCTTGCGATAAGTTTACCATGACCCAAAATACTTTTTATGAGTACTAATTATATGTTGGTTTCACAATTACTCTAAATTAATTAATACTAAATAAGATATCTATTCAAAATAATTTATCTTTTTCTTAATCTATACAAGCTGAAGAGAGCAAAGCTTTCATTAAAATTAAACATTTCCAGGAGATTAAAGACCCAACTACATTAGATTTATTACATACAGCAGGTCCTCAAATAAGATCATTTTCTTATAGCATTGATGAGAAAAGGACAAATTGCAGAAGACACTGAACGAAATTGTATTAATTGAGAACCTGGCTTCATTATCCATGTTTAAAATTGTAGACTCCAAGAATCTATAGAAAATGATAAGTGAGAATTTATTGTATTTACCATGCATTTGACTATGTTGTTCTGCAAGTTGGTAAGAAGTTTGTGTTGATTTACTAAGCATTATTCTATTTTCACACTAATATTATTCCTAGGCAAAACCACAAACTATGTAATGATATATTCTGATGGAAATTTGTAGCAGGGATAATTATACATGAGAATTTGCTAAGTGTGCATTTGAAAAAGATAAAGCAATTTAAAATGTTTCCAATCAAGGTTATCATACATTTTAGTTCTGACGACTTTGAGTATGATTCTATTTAAAAATGGGGTCAATAAGCTTAATTAAGGGATAATTATTACAGTATTTTCTAAAAACAAAATAGATTGTAACGAACAATGAAATTAATGAAAAAAGGAAATCCAATTACTTAATGAATGTAAAAACTAGGGATCATTCTACAGAAAATGGGAAAATGTGGTAAATTTTCTTAAAATATTTGTAATCTTAGGACAAAAATAGAATTTAGTAAATTTCAGGACACTAGATTCTAGATCCAATACATTTACTCTATGGCCTTAGTTAAATGATTTAATACATCTAGACTTCCATTTCCTCATCTACAAAATGAAGAGACTAGTGATTGCTCCATGGACTTAATACATTCCATGTTAAATATCAGGTACAATTTCACTTAGGTTTGAAATTTCACTGAGGTTGGAAAAAAGCTATTGGTCAGCCATTACAGAAATTATTCTGTGATGCTGATGGGCAAAGACATTTGTCAAACTCAGTTATCAAGAGTCCAATATTTTCAGATCTGTACAAGATCACTTAAAACCAGTACAGTCAGCAATGAGCAGAGTACTCATAAAACACCTGTTATGTTCCACAGTAACTTTTTTTTTTTCCATAACTGATCTCTATTCCAGGTAATCGTCTTATAAATGGTGGGACATTGTATTTTTCAAGGTGGATAAAACCAGATCTCTCATCCTACATATACTACTTCTTTTTCTTGCAATGAAACAATGATATTTCTCCATCCAGAGTTCAGTTTATGTTATCTCTCTTGAATGAGAGTGGACTTGTGACTATGGAGCAAATTATACTATGTGACTTCCTAGACTAACCCACAGGATATGGTACAGCCTCTACTTGTTACTCTGGATCAGTTGCTCTTGGAATCAGTATTTTTTTTTTTCTGATTACGGTAACACTGACTGACAATGTTGTCTGTGTTTTAGAGGCATACAACCTCCCTCTTCAGGTGCTGTTATTACACCATACCCACCTTCAAAGCACTCACAGTCCATTATCACAGTCCATTGTTCCCTCTCCCCAATTTGTTCTCTTTCCTTCACATTCCCTTCCCCTTCTGTAGACTCAGTTCTTCAGTGAGATTTCTAGGGTTTGTTAATAGTTTGGCTTTATCTGATCCTTTGCTGGTTTCTCTATATTCCACATATAAGTGACGCCATCCAGTATTTTTCTTTCAACTTCTGATTTATTTGGCTTAGCATAATTCCCTCAAGCTCTATCCATGTTGCCACAAATGGCAAGTTTAATAGCCGAGTATTATTCCACCATGTAGATACTACATCTTCCTGGTGGGCTTGTGTTTCTATAGCTGAGCTATTGTAAATTGTGCTGCAATTAACATAAGAATATGTATTTCCTTTGAATTAGTGATTTTGTATTCTTTAGGGAGAAACCTAGGAGTGGAATTGCTGGGTTATATGGCAGATTCATTTTTAATCTTTTGAGAAACCTCCATACTGTTTTCTATAAGAACAGGGCCAATCTACATTCCCAACAAGATAGTAAGAGGGGGGCCTCATGGTGGCACAAGGATTAAAATGCAACCTATGAAGCTATCCACAGCCACTGCAGCACAAGTCTGATTCCCGGCCAGCCAGAGAGCAACCCACATGGAGCAGCAGACCTCTCCTGATTCGCCCGCTGCTCCCCTCAGCAGTGTACTTTGGTCAATCTGCCTGTTCTGTTCCCCACTTTGTCTCTGGTGAATACTCTCACTCCTCCATGCCTCTTCCCTGTACCCCAGCTCTTGCATGCATAAATAAATATATCTTTTAAAAAAAGATAGTAAGGGGGTTCATTTTTATCCACACCCTCACTAATGTTTGTGTCTGTTCTTTTTGATACAGGCCTTTCTCACAGATGCGAGTTGGATTTCATTGTGATTTTCATCTGCATTTCATGATGATAAATTATGAACATTTTTTCATGTGCATATTGGATAGCTGTATGTCTTCTCTGGAGAAGGTCCTACTAGCTCTTCTGCTCACTTTTTGATTGAGTTATTAGTATTCTTTTTGTTGAGTTGTATGAGTTCTTTGTAGATCTTTGGTATCAGCCCTTTGTCAGGTGTATGGCATGCAAATACTTTCTCCCATCACATAGGATGTCTTTTTGTTTTAGTAACAACTTCTTTTGCTGTTCAAAATTGTTTTAGTTTGATGTGATCCCAATTGTTTTATTCTCTTTTTTTCTCCTTGCTTTTGGAGATTAATTCACAAAGACATTTCTGAGGCATATGCCATGGAGTGTTCTGCCTCTTTTTTTGCTTATATATCTTATGATTCCAGATCTTACATTCAAGTCTTTCAGACATTTTGGGTTAATTTTTGTGTACGGTCTGAGTTAGTGATCTAGTTTCATTCTTTTGCTTGTGGCTGTCCGGTTTCCCCAACACCACTTAAGAAGTATTCCTTTCTCCAGTGTGAAATCCCAACATAAACCACCAGGCATGTGAGTGAAGAAGACTTCAACATGACTCCCGCCTCACCTACTGTCTTATTTCAATTCCTTGAGAAGGCTTTGTGTTCAGATAGCCCCAAGAATCATGAGAAATAATGACAAGAATGACTACTGCTATTGTAAGTCATTAAATGTTGTGGTAATTTGCTACACAGCAATAACTGGAGAACAAGATGAGTATGACTATATTACACTGGTGAGCTAAGAGACAAACATTTGTATCATGCAGGAAGAGGATGAATCAGAATTCAAGATGAATCATATCTTTACAACACAGTTTTATGACATCTTACTTCCTCAAAGCCTTACTTTGGAAAAAAGTATTAAACATTTTCCATGAATGCTCTTTAAGAGGCCAAAAACAAGATAAGTAAAGCATATTACATTCAGTTTACATCAGGAGTTCCAATATATATTAAGGTTATAAACAAGCCACCTGACCTTTCCTAAAAATGTTACATAGATTAGCAAGGGTCCATGCAATAATTATGTCAATCCACCAAGTTCCATAAAATGTAATGAACCTGAGTAAAGAGGAACTTTCAGATATCCCTGTTTTACATAAATTGACTCCATTTTTGGATCAGCCATAGCTTTACCTCTGGAACTATCTTTGGTATCTAGTGACAGATGGGAAAATTCAGTTTCTAGCATGGTTAAACTATCATCTTTTTCAGAAACTCCACTATCTTTTCCAAAAGTAAAAATGGGATTTCAGTTTCCATATTTGGATTTAGGGTTATTTTTTATGTTTGTATAATAACTTATTACTACAATGCAGGGACAATGACCTGCATCAATATGAACAGTTCTTCACCTTGAAATACTTATTCAGAGCCTGTTTTATAAGATGAGTGAAGGTTTTTTTTCACACACACTGGGTGTTAATTATCTTAGCTACTGAGTATTGTTGAAATCATCTTCATTTTACAAATGAGAAAACCAAGTATAGAAAATGGCATAATCAGGGGAAAAAAAGAGAGATCAAATAGTAGGGCTTGAATTTGCACAAGATTAGTTTCCTCTCATCCTTTCTGTTTGCAGCTCAAGAGAAGGCTCAACTGTACTTTAAGGTATGGGATTCTCCTGTAACTGGAACATTGTATAGCAATATTTTTTGAAATTTTCAACACTTTTTTGTTTCACCCACAAAGTTTCTAACAATTCAGAGTCATTTTAAATTTAATTTTAAGACAGTTAGTTAGTTCTCTTTTCGAATCTACAAATTCAGCTTCGTGAAAGCAAGGAGTCCTTCCATCACTTTCACTGAGATTCTCAGCAGTGAGGAGAATTCTAGTATCTAGTCTGTGCTCAATACATACTGATTAACAAATTGAGGAAAAGTTACACCTCTAATTTTAGGATGTCTGAGTCAAAAATGACTCTTATTATAAGAATATTATGTACCTGACATTGAGAAATTCTAAAACACTTCAGAGGGTATTAACTAGCTAGTGGGTTTCTTGGACTACTTTCCATTTTATAGATCAAAACTCGAAGGATAAGCATGAATTTGCTCAAAGTAATATTTATTTCCTATCTGCTTTCTAAAGTTTCCGCTAGTTACAAAATACTGCTTGGAATACTTCAGTGCACCCATCTTTAGAGTTGAGCTCAAACGTAACAATTCTGTTTCTAGGTCACTTGTTCAGTCACATCAGAAAGTATAAAGGCTTCCAGGAAGCAGATCAATGGTGCTTTTAATCTAAGGTGTGCTCCCCTACTGACTGACTTTGCACTCTGTGTTAGCAATTCTTCAGTGCAATATGCCTTTGGTCCGACAGACAAGTTGTGTTGGGAGGGGATGATGGCAGAGACAGTGAAAATGCTCCCTTTCCTCGACCTCCTCCCTAGCAGGGACACTGGGTTTAAAACCACTTAGAAAGGCTTTTTATCAGCTTTAGAAGGAAGTGTTGCTATATTCCATTTTGCATGGTTCCAAGATGATTTCTTAGTGACACGTGAACGAAAAAACACATCATTTTCCTTAATCCTTTACCTATAATATTAGCTCAGGAGGTGGCCACACTTTATACAAGTTTTGATTCAAAAATGTGTTTATCACACATGCAATTTGCAGCAACATGGATGGAGCTGGAAGGGATCATACTCAGCGAAACAAGCCAGAAGGAAAAAGAAAAATACCGGATGGTCTCACACATAGCAGGAATTTAGAAAACCTAAATAAGGGACCAGGAAAAAGAATAACTATAAGAAAGGAAAAATCAAAATCAACAAACAACTATGAACCAGAGACACACTATTGGGGGGGGGTCAGGGAAAGGAGGGAATGGGGTCAAAATAAGGAGGTTGCAATTATATGGGGAATATAAAAATAAAATTAAAAAATAAAAAAAAAATGTCTTTATCCTAGAGCGACTGCTCCGGGGCAGAATAAGGTCCAAGGTCTTGGCCTGTGGACCAAGCTCCCTCCCAATGCCCGTAGCCATCAAAATCAGGCCAGGAGAGCCTCCCCGGTGGCACAGCAGTTGAGCGCTGGGCTACGAAGCTGCCCGCAGCCTCTGCAGCGCCTGTTCGATCCCCAGCCACCAGCGAGGGTTCCACATGGCATGCAGACCTCTCCTGCCGCGCCTGCTGCTCCCCTCAGCAGTGTGTTTCATCAGTCTGCCTGTTCTGTTCCTCACTCTGTCTCTGGTGAATTCTTTCACCTCTCCCGTACTTCTGACTGAACCCAGTGCTTGTATAAATAAGTAAATAAATCTTAAAAAAAAAAAAAAAAAAAAAAACAGGCCAGGAGTCACCACTCCTGGGTGTGGTGGTCTCCACTCACTTCCCTATATGTCACCAGCCAGAAATAGGCCTAGAAGCATTATTGCTGGGAAGGGCGAGGTCCTCATAAATCACTCACTTGACACAGCACACTCTCAGCCCTCCTGGCTACTGGAACCAGGCCTGGAAGTGCTTCTGGGGGAGACCTTATTTCTCACAGGCCCCAGGGGCAGGGCCCACCATCAGGTAAACACACATAACAGTGGGAGAGAAGGACCCATTCACAAAAAAAGCCCCAACTACAACAGAGCAAAACCAAAGCAAACAATGTGAAGAAAGAAAACTACAAGTGGCCAACCAAGTCCTCAAGGGAACAGTGCAGCACAAGAAATAAACAAAAACCTACAACAAACCACAAAGACATGGAAGAGCTTTTTTGACCTATCAAGCATAGAATTCAACATTGCCATGATTAAGAAAATTAAGAAACTGGAACGATACGAAGAAAACTCATAAAATCAGATCAGAGAATTATGAGAAGACTCAGAAAAGGAAATGATTGCAATGAGAAAAACGATGAATAGAAGATTGAAACTGAAACTTTAAACCAGTAAAATTACTGAATTGCAGATGTAAAAAGATTCAGGAGATAAAAATTTCAAGAGAAAGCTATGAAAGCAGAATAAATCAAATGGAAAAGCAAATCCACAATTTCAAAGAAAAAAATGAGGAAAGAAGCAATATAGAAAAAGAAAGAGATATAGAAAGGAAAAAGAATGAAGAGACACTTTGACTATTATATGACCCATGAGGAAAGTAAATGTAAGAATCATAGGAATTTCCGGAAAAAAAGAGAAGTGAACTGAAAAATTACTTAAGGAAATAATGGCAGAAAACATACCAATCTTGAAGTAGGAACCAAACATACAAAAAGCAAAAATGGCACCAAGCTACCTAAATAAAAGAAGGCCTAAAGCAAGACACATAGTAGCAAAGCTTCCAATAGTCACCAAGACCAAGTAAAAATAATGAAGCTGATGAGGGGAAAAAAACAGATGATCTATAAATAACCCCTCCTAACAGTTCTATGAGTTACACATAATTTTCATAACATGAGGAATCAGAGTCCCAGGAAGGGCGAGAAACTCATTTAAAGCCATGTAGTTCAAAGGTAGGAGAGCTGGAATGTGAACCAAAAATCTCTCTGACACCAGAATGTGGACTCTGTCTTTGCTCAAACAGTACTTTTCTTCTCAAGATGATGTTCCTCTGTCTAAGTGTAATTTTATTTTGAAGCTTCATAAATGACTATGCCCCTGCTTTATGAGCATCAAGTGCATGTCCAACTCAAATCCTTTCCAGGTAATACTGAAAGTTCTAACCTTGGGCATCAATGCCATCAAGCCCTGAGAGAATTTTACAGTAACTTCTGACTGCCTGCATAACATCTATTTTTGTTGCTCCTTCCTATTTCCGAATAAAATTTGATTCAAGTTAGGAACCACACTATTCCATTTAACCACGAGATTCAAGGATTTCTAATTTTTGATTGGTTTAAGATAGTCAAAGTGGTGTGTTCTGTTCCCCCTTACTGATTTAAACATGAGGATGTGACATAATGCTATGCAACAGCATGTAAGGGAAAATATAGTAAGGAAGCTTCTAGGAAATTGTTCCTCATTCTTAAAAGAGGCAGACATTTAGATTATGATAAAGATACAATAATTGATCGATAGTAATTGGTAGCCTTTGTGGAAAATATTTAAATTGCTCTAAACTTTGTAACCTGCCCAAGTGTTAGTGGGATCAAAGTTTGGAAAGCAAAATTTGAAGCAACCCTGGGAGAATCACTTTTAGGCATCTTTGCAAATATTATCTCCTCACATCCACAAAAAAAGAAGGCCATACAATTAAAAAAAAAAGAGTTTTCAAAACAAACATTTTTAGTGGGAATAATACCACAAATTTAAAAGACAAGTAGCCAATTTGAAAACTAATTGTATTTCATACCATCAAAAAAATGTAATTTATTTAATATATAAGTAGTTCCTGCAAACAGAGAACACACCATTCTAATTGATAAAAGCTGGTAAATATGAAAATTTTTCCAGAAAGGAAATCCTACTTATTCTTATGGAAAGGATGAAAAGAACATTGACTTTTAATTGAATTTTTTTTTTGTTTTTTTTTTTTGTTTTTTTTTTGCATAGAAGAACTGGGGTGTAGGGCCTCCCTTGGTGTTGCAGGAGGTTAAGCGCAGCACTGTAAAGTTGTCTGCAGCCTCTGCAGCACCAGTTCACTCCCGGCCACCAGTGAGGGTCCCAAATGGCGCAGCAGACCTCTTCTGCCTCACCCGCTGCTCCCCTCAGCAGTGTATTTCATCAGTCTGCCTGTTCTGTTCCCTGCTCTGTCTCTGGTGAATCCTCTCACCCTCCCACGCATCTGGCCTGTACCCTGGTTCTTGTATAAATAAATAATCTTAAAAAAAAAAGAACTGGGGTGTAGGACAGAGGTTCAGGGGGTGAGGGGAGCAGAGACAGAGTGGGGAGCAGAACAGGCAGATTTACTCAAATACACTGCTAAGGGGAGCAGCGGGTGAGACAGGAGAAGCCTGCTGTGCCATATGTGGGTTAGCTCCCTGGCAGGAATCGAACACAGGCAGTATGGTGATAGGGCTACTTAATCCCTAGGCCAGGGGGGTGGGGGGAGTCTTAATTGACTATCTTTTGTCCTTTTAATTTTAAAATTGTATACATGCATATCATTCTGCAAAAGTCAAACAAAAAAAAATAATATACAGAACTTCAGATGAGATCACTCCATTCACTCTAGCATTCAACTCCTGAAATGGGCCATTTAGTGGAAGGTGAGACATTATTAGCATCTTCTTGTGTAGATATGAAAGAGTGTGCAAGTTGGCATATATGTTTGAAAGAGAAAAAGGGCAAGAAGAGAAAGGAAGCAGCAATGTAACTGAACAGCTGAAAGGTATCCTTTGAGGTAAGACCCAGATGCAGTGTGATGTTAACTTGAAATCAAGGCTAAGAGACAGGAAGAAAATGTTACTAGTAATAATTCACAGGAAAAATGGTTAGGTAAGAACCAATTATATATGAAGGAGTTCAAGGAGATAGAATCACACATGGCTGGATGGGTTCAAGTTTGGGTAAAAATAAATGTCAGAGAAGACCCCTGGACGCAGGGGCAAAGATGAGGTCAGCTTTAAATACAATGAACTGAAAGTTATGGTAAGACAGGTATAGAAATTATTGGTCAGTAGGCAGATGAAATTGCAGGACTGGGCCATTTGGGGTCAAGCTAAAGATCTCAGTATGAACTGTATCTCAAAAGACACAAATGTTGAGGCTGTAGACACACTATGTACGGTGTGTATTTTCTTTTCATTTCTTCTGGTGTGAATATCTAAATGCCATTTCTAGCTAGAAAATGTTCATTATATATCTGCCTAAACCTGTGCTTTTATATATGTCATTCAAAGTATTTAAAGAGAGCTGTTTTATCTTTGATTTTTACTTTAGTTTTGAAGAGGCCCCTAGTAGGTTTTTTTTTTTTTAATTTCTGTTTTTCACATTTGTTATTACAAGAACCAATTTTATTGTTTGACAAAATTACTTTTGTGATATCTTATAGATTTTTCTAATACGGGGAACGCTTCTTTACATATGGTTCTACAAGTTTTTTATGTTTGGTAACTATTATAAATATTCAATTTCACAAATGCATAAATAATTATTTATCTGTCCTACTGGTGGCTAGGTACACTGGCTGGTTGACAGCTATTGTTCATCAGACAAAGAAGAGGAGAAAGAGAGGCCCTTTTCTTTCCAATGGTTTTCAGTAATTACAAATATGGAAAGATAAAGGAAAATGGTGATGAGAAAGGAAAAGACCCTTTGGCTGATGTGGCTGGAAGTTTCAAGGAGTGGAACATGAAAGCTGTACAGAAGTCATGACACCTGGTTTGAGTCCCAGTCCTTCCAGTTACTCCCTCTCCGCTTAAGCAACCCTTTATTCCATTTAAATTATCCCTACTTTATTAAAATAAGTCCAGTAAAATCATCCCAGCAGTTTATTGCACTGGCCAAAAGAGATATGTATTCAGAAGGCTTTTTAAAATAGCAAATGCTAGATTGAATAGAGAGGAGCCTCTTTCTTTGTTCTGGCAAGATTTCCAGGGGATGTTATCCTGATCACATTACAGGAACATCAGCAAGATATGGGTAACTTTCCAAAGCCTGATTACTTTGTGAGCTTCTAGAGAGAAGAACACATAATTTGGGGCTCCAAAATTTTATTGAATCAACATGGGTATCTGTGCCCTAAGGTATGCAAGGAACACAAAAATAAATATAGCTTTGGGGTAAAGAATTAAGTATGGCTTGATTTGTGTGAGTTTTGCCTGTACTGCTTCCAGCATGTGGATGGCTTCATGTATCTCTGAAAGGAAAATGAGGCTCAAGTATCATCAACAAAGAAAGAAAGGAACCACCTAATAGTTGGGGGCAGCTTGAAGAAAGCCACATGATATCTATCTACTGTTAGCTTGAAGGTAATGAATGTCTTCGTCGGATTTATACCCCATGGTATTAGAGCAGCAGGCAGAAACAGCACCCCCATCCACCCCCAATGATATCCATGTGCTAATTCTAGAGCCTGTGAATGATATTGAAGGATAGGCCTCCCCAGATGTTTTCATAGACCTTCCCAAGATGTGTCACTCTGGCTTGTGCATTACTTTGAACTGAAGTGGATCAAGGACCTACAGGGTCATGAGAAACTGGAGGTATTACTCAGAATTAGGATTTTTATCAGAAATCACCTTTCTATCAGAGAACCCCATCTATGTGACAGACCATCTGGTCTTCCTTACTTGAGTCACACTCTTCTCTGTCCTTGAAACCCCAGGTCCTTCTCCCATTCCTTAGCTCACGATATGTAACTTCATTTTGTCCCATGGTCTTCAGAATCTATACCCATGTATATTTGTCATGTAATTAAATGTCTTTCTCCTTGTAATGTAATGTTAATTTGGATACTCAACCAGACCAAGAAGAAGTCAGAGGGGTAGAAGGGAAATTTCCTCTCCACCCCTCCATTACATTAAGTAGCCGTGAAGTATTAAAGTCATAGATGGGGTTAATTTTTTCTAAACACCTGACCATAAGATAGGTGGAATTTTCCAGATTATCCAGGTCAGACCGGTGTAGTCAGAGATTCTTGTAAGTGGAAGAGTCAGCAACAAGAGCAGGTCAGAGAGCTACGATACAAGCAAGACTCCATATGCCCTCATCTTTCTTGACAGAAGGGAGGAATGAGCCAAGAAATGTGGGCAACATGGTTGGAGCTGGAAGGGATTAGGCTAAGCAAAATAAATCAAAGGAAACATATAAATAGTGATAGTTTCACTTATGTGTGGAATATAGAGAAACCAAACAAAGGGTCAGGTAAAAGACAGAACTTGTAAGCTGACCACAGATCTGAGGCATCCAGCAGGGGACGGGGAGGCACAAGGGCCTAAGCAGGGAAAAGAAGAGCAGAGGGACTGTGGTGTGGTGTTTGGACTACACCTGAGGGGAGAAATCAAATACTATCCAAAATTAACAATGATGTAAGAAAATTAATTAACTTAAAAAAAGAAAGAAAAAAGCTTCTAGAAGATGGGAAAAGACAGAAAAACAGATTTTCGCCTTAAGCCTCCAAGAGGAAGCCAGTTGTGCTGACACCTTCATTTTAGCCCTGAGAGACAGACGCTGAACTTCTGAGCCACAAATCTGTAAGATAATAAATCTGTGTTCTTTTAAGTCACTAAACTTGAGGTTGTTTGTTACAGTATCAAGAGAAAACTAATGTGCAGACTCATTATCCATTAACAGGATAAGTTCATCCAAGAAAAATACGCTGCTCTTCACATGGACATGAACTACTGAGTAGGGGCCTTTTGACGTGCTACCTGTAGGCAGTCCCTCACATTCATTTCTCTTGAATCCACTCCAATCAACAACAAACAAAAAGGACACATTCCCCTAAAATTGTTCTTTTCAAAGTGAGTAGCTAGAGGGAACATATAACTTATTGGCCAAAACAGGACAGTTTTGAGAGCGAATCAAGTTATTATTAGATTTGTTAAATCCACTGTGATAAATGTTATATATTGGGATTCCCCAGGGGCCCAATGCCACTGACATTTTACTGGTTAACTTTCAAGCCCAACATTTAGTGCAATTTCTGACTGCACTAATCAGAAATAATTCATGCAATTAAATACTCTCCTCTCCCTGAAACACTTCCTTCTCCTGGTTTCCAGAATGCCACATCTTCATTGCCCCCTTCTCCTTCTGGCCATCCTTTCATCCTTTTTGCTGGTTTAATATCCTCTCTAAGTCTTGAGATCTCTTACCTATCTAACTCTACTTTCTTCCTAGGTGAGCTCACCCAGATCAATGGGATTAAATATTATCTATGTTGATGACTTTCAAATTGTTTATCTTCAGTTCTGATCCTACAGTCCCAGGTTTATGGATATCAAAGGCTCAAAAGCATCTCATGAGTAACACATTCAAAACTTAGCTCCTCACTTTACTCCCAATTCAGTGCCTCCCACAGTTTACCCAACTTGGTGGCAACTCCATTATTTCAAATTCTTAAGCCAAAAACCTTGTTGTAATCCTCAGTTCCCCTAATTCTTTCATAATGCACACTCACTGTGTGTGGTGATAAAATGGTAGCTTATCATGTATTGTCCTCCCAGAGATAGTGAAGCAGAAAGATCACTGGTTAAATTAATTGTTCAAATTCCATCACTTCAGTCATCTAAAAGCATACAGCAAGAGGAAAGGTGAAACATATGGGTGGGGATGGGAAAAGGTCAAACAGAAGGACGGCATTATTTAAATCTTGCATTATGCAATCTTCACATTTTGCTTCATCAGTGTCTTCTGTGGATGTTAATGTGAACGGAATCACAGTAAAGGAAGGCCAGTGTTAGTTACTATGAAGACAAGAACTGGGCCTTATAGTTAGATAAATCTGCACTTGAATCCAGGCTCTGCCAATTATTGGTTAAGCCTTGAAATGTGGATTATGGGCCTCCCTGGTGGCGCAGGCATTTGAAGTGCAGGGCTGTGAAGCTGTCTGCAACCTCTGCAGCATGGGTTGGATCCCGGCCAGCCATGGAGATACCCACATGGTGTGGCAGACCTCTCCTGTCTCACCCGCTGCTCCCCTCAGCAGTGTATTTCAGTCAGTCTGCCTGTTCTGTTCCCCAATCTGTCTCTGGTGAGTCCTCTCACCCTCCCGCGCATCTGGCCTGTACCCCAGTTCTTGTATGCATGAATAAATCTTTAAAACAGAAGAAATTTGGATTAAATTGGCAATTTGAAAAGGAGACAAAAGTTACTCTAGCCTAAGGGAACTATGAAAGTTAAGATAGGAAATTACTTGGCACTTATGGAGGAAAGCAACTGATTTAATTTGGTTGGAGGAAAGAAAACATGAAATAGACTAGAGTAAAATAAGAGTGAAAATATAAATTGTTAATAGACATGGAGCTTCTTGATGAGATGTAGGAGAGTAGACTCGTTATATAGGTAAAAGAAAGTGAAGGAACTTGTGAGTGATATCAGAGTTGTTAATAAAGTAATTTAATCTGATTTAGAGGGAGCTAAGCTAAAGGTGGTGATAAGATTGTAATTCAATTTCTTTCATCTGGAAGACATGAATCAGAGAGCAAGTATAGATATTGAGGGGACATAACCTAATGGAGGAATGTTGTGAAGAAATTGCTGACTTCATAGGTTTCATTATTTAATATCTCATCAATATAGAGATGAAAATATTTGTCACATATGACTGCTGAGTAATATTCTCATTTACATAATGAAAAATGGACAAAAAATAGGTTTTCAAACAATGGAACAAAGAAAACCTCAGGACATACCAGGTTTGAGACATTAATACACATCAAAGTCTAGAAAAAGAAATGAAAATGTGACTATAACTCACGAAATATTGGCAGTGGTGACAATGCAGTTAAAACATTAATTCAAAAGGGCACCTTCACCCTTATGTTGATATCAGCACTATTTACAATAGCTAAGCTTTGGAAACAACCCTGCATACAGCTTGAAGCTAGGAGATTAAATCATACAGATAAGAAAAATTGTGTACAAATAAAAGGGTCAAGGAAGCTTCCATGAGTCACCTATACTAAGGGAGCTGGAAGAGAAGGAGCCAGAAAATGATAGATACACAGAATGGTCAGAGATAGGGAGGAATCTGCGGAGTCTGAGGTTATGTGAAAAGTATTTCCAAGATGGTAGAAGGCCCAAGAGATGAAGAGAAGACGTTTGGTTTTGGCGACAAAGTGTAATTATATTTTTGAATCAATGAATGAACAAAGTGTAGACTACAGAAGGTGGTCCATGAAAGAGAGACATAATAGCATATTGACAAGAGAAAGAGGATAGTGTGTTTGGGAAGAGATGGCGTACACGTGGGTGTGTAGGTCTGTAGGCATTTGGGACAGGGGACTCGAGGAGAGAGAGAAATGGAAGGCAAAAAATAGATTTGGGGTATTTTTAATATAATATCAGGAGTAGAATAAGAGGCAAGATCAAAGTCATAAAATTTGGAACTAAGTATAACTATAAAAAGAATGAACTCCGAAAACTGGTCCAACCACTATGGAGAGCTGTGTGGAGATTCCTCAACCTACTAAAGATAGAGCTTCCATATGATCCAGCAATTCCACTCCTAGGTGTTTACCCAAATGACACAGAAACATTAATTCCAAAGGGCACCTGCACCCCTATGTTTATAGCAGCACTATTTACAATAGCTAAGCTTTGGAAATAACCCAAATGCCCAAAAATAGATGACTGGATCAAGAAGATGTGGTTCATATACACTATGGAATATTACTCAGCAATCAAAAAGATAAACCCATGCAATTTGCAGCAACACGGATGGAGCTGGAAGGGATCATGCTCAGTGAAATAAGCCAGAAAGAAAAAGAAAAACACCGGATGGTCTCACTCATAGCAGGGATTTAGAAAACCTAAATAAGGGAGCAGGAGAAAGAATAACTATAACAAAGAAAAATCAAAAGCAACAAGCAACTATAAGCCAGAGATACACTATGGGGGTGGGGAGGGATTGGGGTCAAAATAAGGGGGTTGCAATTGTATGGGGAATATAACCAAGATGAAAATGCATACATTGTGCAAAAATGAAAAAATGATGTAAGAAATATATAAAAAATTTAAAAAAAGTATGAACTCCATTCAAGCATGAATAGCAGTTAAGTGATACAAAGAGAAATTTACCAGTTCACAACATATAGTATTTCATCTCGGCAAATTGTGATAGGAACTCATTTATAGGCAGAAATACTGGGGGAGATCAGATTGCATCATCAACATGTTCACAAAATGCAGAGTATAGGTCAGATGTTCCAAGCTTGGGACGGATCATGACACCTGGTATTTCTAAGATGTTTGATATTTGAAGACAATGAATTTTATGTTTTCCAAAAGGGACAGTCACCTGCATAGCTATCTCCCCTACATGGAAACATAAGTGAAACCCTCCAATGTTACCCAATCTAGCCTGTGTGAAGTTCTTTCTTTAATCATATTTTATTATTTACCATTCATTTACAGACCTATATAGTTTGGGAAGCATAGGTCCGCACCTCGATATGTGCACGGGCTTAACTCAGCCCCACTAAGCTCTATCACATTTACCTCTCTATTCCCTCCTCTCTCTCTCCACACCCTCCAAAGGGCAACATAGGCTCAGCCCACTGAGTAAGCCTTTAGAAAGAAAAAAAATCTTAGTAAATAGTGAATTCTTACTAAATGTTAGTTAAACCTGACTATAAGTAATTTCATCTTCGGATGTGCTTCCTTTAGAAACAAGCAGAATATCCCATTCCCTATCAACTGTGATTCCTACTTTTCCTTTACAAGAGGAGAACTAATGTGGTTTATTTCAATGGTTTATGCTAACTATAACAGGTAAGAAAATTTGTTAACTATTGTGTGACATATATTTTATAATATTTAGGGAATGGTAGAGCAAACAGTCTTGCAAAATTAAGTCCATTTACAATTACTTAATGAACAAGTCATACCTAAGCAATGTCTTAATGAGGTGGTAATGTGGTAAAAATGTGCTGCCAATAAAGTGATAATGAGGAGGAAACAGACTTATCTAATTCTCTGGGCTTCTGCTCCTGTATTTTCGGATGTACAAACCTATTATTTAAGTCTTGGAGGTTTCAAAGGAAGGGTGGCAATAACAAGAGCCTTGACACTTAAATATGTTATGATGCAAGGTAACTAAAATAATAAAAAGAGAGCCCAGCCAGTCAGAAGGGCAGGAGGAAGAAAGGACAGGAAAAAGGAGTGAGGGTAACACCCACTGTGGGATGAGCAGCCCCTCCCACCTCTAAGTGTTGTTATAAGGATTTTATTAAGCTCAGATAATGAGCACATGTGGCATATAGTAAACACTCAATAATGTGTGGCAGAATATTATCATTTACCGATAATGAGGAAACTGATTAAGTTTCTTGTTGGGGATTATACAGCTAACCTTTGCGAAAACGTAGATAGAAATTTAATTGAATATGATGCTGAGTCACACAAACTTTCTCACCCAGTCTCCTTAGTTAGCTTTGCAGCAAACTAGCCAAGGAGGAAGGCATAACCGTGCCCTGAAATAGGTTTCACTGGGGGAATCTTTCAGTGCTAAGAATTTTCAGCTGTAAGCATCAATTTACTGCACTAGAAAAATCACTAATTAAATATAACCACTATCTTAAAATATCAGTGAGTCTAAAAAGTGTCTACCTTTTCAACAGCAGGATCGGATCAATAATTTCCAAATTCCATTCACATTATTTTTCAGATAGATCACTTCCTCAAGAACTCTTCAAATTGTTCAACATCAGCAAAATAAAGTTTTCTTTAAAAGGAAATTTGAGCAATTCTAGCACATTTCATTTACATGTTCAAACATGTACAAGACTATAACCCCTGATAAAAATGCCCTTGAGAAGACTCCTTATGTGGAAAGTATCAAATGGTGCATAGACTCTGACCTGGTTTTTGTGTGACTTTTTAAATATTACAGACTCTGTTATAGACACATTTAAATTAGCAAAATTAAAAGAGATCATATTAAGAATTTTAGATATATTTTTCTTACGGAGTACATAAATACATTTTAATAGAATGGAATTATAAGGCACATACGTAGAAAACATTTGTAAAAATTCAACATTCATTTATGATAAAAAAAAACACCTTCAAAAAACTGGGAATACACAGAACATACCTCAAAATAGTTCAGGCCATATATGACAAACTCACAGCTAATATCACTGTCAATGGTGAAAAACTGAAAGCTTTTCCACTAAGAGCTGGTATAAAACAACAAGTCCACTTTCACCACTACTTTTCAACATAGTACTGGAAGTTCTAGCTAGAGAATTAGGCAAGAGAAGGATATTAAAGGAATTCAAATTAAGAGACAAGAATTAACTAACATTTGCAGATAGCATGATAATATACATAGAAAACACTAACAATGCCACTATAAAAATAATCAAAAAATAAATCAGTTCAGCATGTTAAAAAAAAATCAAGATACAAAAATCAGCTGTTATTCTATATACAATGAGCCAGAAGAGGAAGAAATCAGCAAAACTACCCCATTTATAACTGTACAAAAATAATTAAATACCTATGAGTAAACTGAACAAAGTTGGTAAAGGACCTATATAATGAAAACTCTAAGACATTGTTAAAAAAAAAATAGAACAAACATTATCCAAATTTAAATGGAACCACAAAAGACCCCTAATAGTCAAAGTAATCCTGATAAACAAAATGAAGAATGGCAGTATCACACTCCCAGACTTCAAGTTATTCTACAAAGCTATAATAATGGAAATAGTATGGTACTGGAACAACAACTAACACACAGACCAATAGAACAGAATTGAAAGGCCAAAAATAAACCCAAAAACACATGGACAGTTAATCTATGACAAAGGAAGTAAAAGCATACACTGAAGAAAGGAAAGTCTCTTCAATGACTGGTGCTGGGAAACTAGACAGCCATATACAAAATAATGAAACTAGACCACTATCTCGCACAATAAACAAAATTAACTCAAAAACAGATAAAAGACTTTTAACTAAGACCTGAAACTATGAAAGACAGAGGAAAATACACAAGCAAATTATTTCAGGATACAGGCTTCAGAGATGACTTTGTGGATTCATCTCCAACAGCAAGAAAAAACAAAAAAGAATATAAACAATTAGGGCTATATTGAACTAAAAGTCTTGTGCAGAGCAAAAGAAATTTTCACTAAAACAAAAAGACATCCTACTGAATGGAAGGAAATACATGCATGCCATACATCTGACAGGAGGCTGATATCCAAGATGGACAAAGAACACATATAACTCAACAAAAAGAAAACAAATAACCCAATCAAAAAATGGGGAGAAGAGCTCAATAGGCACTTCTCAAAAAAAAAAACAAAAACTATACAGATAGCTATCAAGCACATGAAAAATTTTTCATCATCATTTATCATCAAAGGAATGCAAATCAAAACCACAATGAGCTGCCATCTCATACCAGTGCAAATGGCTATATCAAAAAGCCAAGGAACAAGTACTGGCAAAAGTACAGATAAAAATGAACACTCTTACACTGTTGGGCACGCAAACTGGTTCTGCCCCTATGGAAAATAGTATGGAGTTTTGTCAAATGATTAAAAAATGAATCCTCCATATGATCCAGTAATTCCAGTCCTTGGTATCTACCTGGCGAATGTAAAAAATGCTAATTCAAAGGGATTCATGCACTTTCATGTTTGTTGCTACACTATTTATAATAGCCAAGCTATGGAATCACCCTATGTGTTCAATTACAGATGAGTAATGGGTTAGGAAGATGTGTTATTATACACCCTGGAATACTACTCAGCTATATTAAAAAAAAAAAAAAGATAAAAGCACCATTTGTGACAACATGGATTGAACTGGTGGGGATTATACTAATTGAAGTAAGTCAGAAAGAGAAAGACAATTAGATGGTGTTACTTATATGTGGAATGCAGAAAAACCAAAGAGTCAGGTAAAGACAAACTAGTAATAAAACCCTAGGGCCTCCCTGGTGGTGCAGGAGTTAAAGACACAGCACTATCAAGTTGTTCTAGCCAGGGCAACATGAGTTCCATCCCTGGCCAGGGAGCTAACCCACAAGGCACAGTAGACCTCTCCTGCCTCACCTGCTGCTCCCCACAGCAGCATATGTCAGTACATCTGCCTGTTCTGCTCCCTACTCTGTCTCTGGTGAATTCTCTCACCCCAAGCCTATACCCCTGTTCTTCTATGCATAAATAAATAAATCTTAAAAAAAAAAAAAAAACAATGCTAGAAATCTAAATGTAGAACTCAGGCTACCAGAGAAAGCAGAGATAGGGCAAAGTGGGGACAGAGCACCATGGACTATCCTGAATGACTTTGGATGTCTTTGTGGTGGGTGTGGTCTTGTATTTACACTTGAATGGGGAGATCCTATACCTCTAAATGAACCAATGTTAACTCAATAAAATTTTTTAAAAGAGGGCCTCCCTGGTGGCGCAGCAGTTGAGCCCTGGGCTGCGCCGGTTCGATCCCGGGCCACCAGCAATGGTCCCATATGGCACGCAGACATCTCCTGCTGCGCCCGCTGCTCCCTTCAGCAATGTACTTCGTCAGTCTGTTTATTCTGCTCCCTGCTCTCGCTCTGGTAAATTCTCTCACCCTCCTGTGCTTCTGACTGTACCCAGTGCTTGTATAAATAAATAAATAAATCTTTAAAAAAATTAAAAGAAAATATATATTAAAGAAGTATTAACAATTAAAAAATTATAAGGCAGCTATATAGAGCTTATATTTTGTTTACATATTAGTTATACAGAAAAATATCCCCAAAAAGTGTAGCTAGCACATTTCATCTATTTATCCTATTTATCCTTTCAAAAATTTAATTATGTAAACCTTTAATAAGCTTCATATTTTCCTATAATCACTGATAGCTTTTGTAAAAGAGAAGCTAACAGGCAGAGAAGCCCCCTTTATTAAACCACAGGAGACAATGTTCTAAGACACTCAAGGATGAAGCCACAGATAGTACCAAACCCATTATTCCTATATATACACTGTGTTTTCTCCCACACACACCTAGTTATCCTAAAGTTTCATTTCTGAATCAGGGAGCGGAGGATATTAACAATAATCAGTAACAAAATAGGATAATAATACACCATAATAAAAGCAATATAACTGTGATATCACTCCACTTCCCCCACCCCCATATCTTCATTGTATTTACTTTTGAACCACGGTTAACCACAGAATGCAAAATATGGATTAGGAGGGACCATTGCAATTCTATAATGAAAGTACAAATCACTATTCAGAATATTCCCATTCATGAAGAATAACATATGTTAAATTTAGAGAAGTCCCGATGACAAAACAGCATCATGTGAGAGTATCTAATACAAATGGGAACTATGAAAAATCTCTTGAATGACAAAAAAAAAGGCACTGCAAAATTCAAAGGAAAGTCATGTTCGATTATCTGGGCTGAAGGAATTCTTTGGTTTCTGAACAGAGAGTAAATGTGAACACACCTGTGAAGGAAATGAGCTCCGAGTGGCATCAGAGGTGGCAACATAAGCAGCCTGCGTGTAGGCATAGCTCTTGAACCGAGGCTTAGGAGAGGAAGGAGTTCGTTCATAGCCCTGTGCTAGACTGACTGTGATCTGCAGAGGAGGATTAAAGCAAGGGACAGAGAGGAGGAGGAGACATCTTAAGTAACCCTAGAAGGATGGCTTGCCAACACACCAGGACAACGAACATTAAATGGAAACAGTGATATGAAAACGTTGATTCTAAATACATATAAGTGATATTAGAAACTGGTAGACTTCAAGAACTGAAGTAATCAGGAATGGTCTGAGGCTCAGATTTAACTAGAAGGATTCCACACTGACACAAATCCAACACTAATATGGGACTGTGCTCTTCAATCTGGCAGAAACAGGCATCCAAAAGCAATTTTCTCTGAATCCAAAGTAAACAAAACCAGAATTCATCAGGTCAATACCCTGGAAAGGACTGAAGCTTTCATAAGCTAAATATAGAACCAGCTCAGTAGAGTGAGAAAATTAGGCCTATGAGCTTTCCACGCCTTCAGCAGAAATTTTGCAAAAGGCTGTTTCATCATTGTTGTGTCAAAGAAAGTATAAGAAAACACCCAAATATTCGTTGTTGGATTGAGGGCAAGCCATGTAATGGAAGAATCCCACTGGATTCTGTACAATAAAATAATAAAAATCTTTATTATGTATATTGCCCACTTAACTTCTGTTTAAATATTTAAACCATTTTTCTCTTATCAAAAATATTACCATGAATAATCAAAATTTGTTAACACAATAGCAGGTTGCCACCAAATTAGGAAAATATTTAAAAGAGCACTTAACCTTTGCTCTTGCTGTGATACTTTCCTCACTGACCTAGTTAAAGTAAAGTTTAATATTTACACATTTCATAACATTTTTTTCATGATGGAAATGTAATATATTTGATGTTCCATATTTCTATAACATGGTACATATTAATAGCAGAGTATTTTAACAATGCACTTTGAAAATTATAATCTGTGGCATCGGATAAAATTTAGCTTTACAGAGTCCTTCTCTCTCTTTCTCCATATGTATGTGTGGGTGTCTATACATACATGTACATATAGAAATACACACATAGAGACACATATTCTGCTAGGCATGCATACAACACACCTGTGTATATGTGTAGATATACTATGGTATATCCATAGATATAATAGATGTGTGTGAGATACCTAAACACATAGAAAACAGAAAATAACTGATATATTTGCCCTTTTTAGATATTTTACCTGTTGAGAATAGTGCATTTGATGATGTAGTTGAAAATGTTCTTCCCTCATAACTCTCGATGGCCTTGGCAACATTTCCACTTCCTGGATGGCTTCGATGCTGACTTGTTGAGGCAACACTTGGAACAGTGAAGTGATGTACATTAAGATGGACTTCTTATCTGGATAAGTGGTAGCAACATCTGTAAGCACATTAACACCAAACATCAATTTTTGGTTTCTATATTTGAATCTCTGAGAGGGGACTGAACAAATCAATGTTACAGGAAGAAGACAGATTAATGAGCACTCGATTGTCCATGAATGTCCTCCAGAGACTAATTAGAACATGATAATCAGGACTAAAATGTCCTTCCAATTTGGCAGGCCAATGAGATGAGCACTAAAGTTAATTCCTTTTCCTTGTTCACGTAAAAACTTCATTCCATAATACTTTTTCCTAAGTCAAATTGCCAAACTAGCCCATCTAAGAGAGTGGTTTTCATCAGACAAGAAACAGAAATAAAAGATAACATCTTCCTTTTCATGGATGGTTATATTAGCATGTCAATTAAAATGGCTCATGGTAATTAAACAATTACACAAAAGAGCTTAATGCATTGACTTCCAGTAAGAAAAGTCTGCAACTCCTAATCAAATTTTTGCTGGTAATTAAGTATGTAAAGAGCAAAATATGTCTCTGTGTTAAAATGAACCACGTAGTTCCACAATAAAAATAAAATAACAATGCACCGTATGTATAATGATTGGTGATATTCCTTAAGTATATTAAAAAATATGTGTTTACATTATGGTGCATCTGTTAAAAGTCAGATGTCACTTTCCTTTTCAGACTGTAGAGCTACATTTAAGAGTCCTTCACATAAATTTGACCTGACATTATGTCCTTTGCCACATCTAGGGAATGAAAGAAACCCAGGATTTAAAGCCAATAATAATTTGTAATAACACACATAATAAGTGGCAGCTCCTTCAAAAGGTCCTTTTGCTACTTGGCATTACAATTTACCCAGCACACTCATTCCAGGGAATCAAGATGTGAAAACAATCCTTCATGTGAAGTGTAGGATTAATCCCTGAAGTGTTAAAACGTACATCTTGGCAAGAGGCCAAGGCAACTTTGGAGACATGAGCCAGGCATTTTTTTCTTGCCATATATTTATCTTAACTTAACTAGTATTAAAAGATCTGTTTTAAGTTATATATGTATATTCCAGTCAGGTGTTCTGACTATGAACAAAAGAGGCGAGGATCAAATCTCAAGTCCACTAGCATAAAAGGAGCTCGAAGAGTTCACTGAGTTCCTTCACAAGTGCAGGAACACGATTAATCATAACAACTATTTTTAAAGTATTTTTAAAAAGAGTTACAGAGGAGGGGAAAGGTAACAAATGTTCCTTGGTCTGCTTCTATTCACAGTATAATACAGTATTCCATTTTTAATGTGCATATGAATCACCTGGGAACTTTTCAAAATCAGAATCGAATTGGATTCAGTAGGTCAGGGAGGAGTTGAGGCTCTGCATTTCCCATTAGCTCTCTCCCAGCTGATGCTGAAGCTGCTGGCTTGAAGACCACATTTGGAGTAAATAAGTAAAAACAAAATTACAAAGAAACTGACTGCTATGTCATCTACTATTTTATTTTCTTAGTTTTTTTTCCCCCCAAAATACACTAATTGGACACTTCAATGCACAATGCTGAGAGTTTCAAAGCCATGTGATGCATATCCTCGGTTCCCTAATGTAATCATTAACCAACAAATGGCAAAGGTAACTTTTCACAAGTATATTTTAAGGACGATACTTTGTGCGTAAGCACTGTCTTTCTAAAACAATCTTTCTGACTTAGCTTTCAAATTCTGGACCTAAAATCTCCCTTTCATTTGATGATTCTTTTTCAAGTGCTCATTGCATGGAGGATACCACCCTTCTTCACCATTTCTTAAAACTCAAGCTCTTCTTTCTCCCTAAGTTGTCAGTTTTATCTATGATGAGCATAGTTTTAGAATTTGTTTGTTTTTGAGTGTATTGAATAAAACAGTGCTGTAAGAAAGGCATTTAATTAAAAAAGGCTGACCGATCCCTATTTATCGCTCCATTATACATTGACTTGTGCATATATGTTTGAGCTTAAATATATGCCATGATTAAAAGAAATACAGGTAAGAATAGATCAAGCATTATTTTTACTGCCCCAAGCAAATGTCAAAAACTCATATATTTTCTCTACATAAAACATCTTGCAAATGAAAGCAAAAATTCTTAGATATTAGCCACTGAAATAATTATGCACTATTTAATCAACGATTGCCTTTTGCCCCTATATATTACCATTCCACTTCTGAAATTGTGTGGAATTCAGCTGTAACAGTAGGTACAATTCCATATTTCTTTCTCCAAAGAAAGGAATTTAGACATTCAAAAATATGCTTCATTTCCTTAAGATGAATTTATTAATAGCCTATTATGTATTAAAATGTTTTAACAGATTATCTAAGAGAGTCACAAGACTGAGAATTCAAGAATTCTGTTCACAATTTGGAATAAATATTAAGAAAAGTACAATATAATTGCACTGCTGAACAGAATTTCTTTTTACTTAGAAGAACTGGGGTGTAGGGCCTCCCTGGTGGTGCAGGTGATTGAGCGCCACACTGTGAAGCTGTCCTCAGCCTCTGCAGCGGGGGTTTGATCCCAGCTGGCCAGTGAGGGCCCCACATGGCGCAGCAGACCTCTCCTGTCCCGTCTGCTGCTCCCCTCAGCAGTGTATTTCGTCAGTCTGCCTGTTCTGTTCCCCACTCTGTCTCTGGTGAATCTTCTCACCCTTCCACACATCTGGCCTGTACCCCGGTTCTTGCATAATAAATCTTTAAAAAACAAGAAGAAGAAAAACTGGGGTGTAGGTCAGAGGTATGGGGGAGGGTGAGAAGATTCACCAGAGAGAGAGAGTGGGGAGCAGAATAGGCAGATTTACTGAAACACTGCTGAGGAGAGCACTGGGCAGACAGGAGAGGTCTGCTGTGCCATATGTGGGTTAGCTCCCCCGCTTGGGTTTGAACTCAGGCAGTTGTGGTGACAGCATTGAGAACATAACTCCTAGGCCACCAGGGAGCTCCTGAACAGAATTTAGAATGCATTTCGCTAATTGGTACAATCAATGTTTTAATATGTTCTCAAAAAGGAAGAAGTTATATTATTATTGGGGACAAAAAAATTTCCTTATGCTTAGGAAACAAAAATAAGAGTGCACAGGGTGTCATTCACTGGAAATGGAGAAGGGTACTGCAGGCAGAAGAAAAGCATAAGCAGAAGAGCAGAAGTAGGGACAGCTTAGTCTTGAATATAGTGTCTCTTGGTGACTTAGCTAGTGAGAGGGAAATGACAAATAATAAGATAAAAGGGTGGACTATATGTGGAAAACTGAGAGATCATGAGTAGCAAACTAGAAAATTTGGCATTAACTTGATAGGATGGAGAGTAACTGCATTTTTTTTTTAAATTTTTATATTCCCCATACAATTGCAACCCCCTGATTTTGACCCCAATCCCTAAGGAGAATAACTGCTTTTAAGCAAGAATGTGATGCCATTAAATTTCTGTAAAGTAAAACTGTTAAGTGCAGAATAGGTTGAAGGAGGAAAAAATGAAGGGAAGGAGGAATAAGGACCACATTCTAGATAGGAAGTGTTAAGAGAACTGAAATAGAGGCTGTGTAATGAAAACAAGGTGATGAAAGACATATATTCTAAAACGGGTCCAAAATGAAATCATTAAACTTTCAGATATTTTAATTCAGTTTTTGGAAAAGCCAATATGCAAAATTCTGAGGGTATAAAGATTAATAAAATGTAAGAGGACAACAGAAGAAGGAACCTGGCTGTTTTGTAGTCATGATTACAAGTAGTAGCCATCCATTCAAATTTCAGTATCACTTAACTAATTAACAATTACTTGCTTACATGATCTTGGTCATGCTTCCCCAAGTCCACCAGTGGCAAACATCCCTCCTCTGAAACTCTGCCAATCAGAGTGGACCCACTCCAATAAATAAAATTCTGAATGCAAATCAATGAACAAGGTTTCGCCCAATTAAGCATGCTTCTAAATGTGACATCGACCTGCTCCCACACCTGAATGTTGACAGATCTTCCCATCTCTGGGTTACCTTCAAGCCCCAAAACACTCTAATGCAAGAGATGGTGATTGACTAATACAGTCCTCTCTTACTTAAGTAAACAATAATTTTACTTTGTGTTTTCATTTCAAATATTGAGTGACTTCATCATTTGATAAAATTCAAGTGATGAAATTCACTTGGAAATATAAATTCATTAAGTGGAATTTATTAGAAAAGAGTACGATGCCATGCAATAATGAGCAATTCTGAATCTAAAGACCTTGATTTAAAAAATTTCCATACCTAAATATTTATAGCTGTAAAGAAATATCCTTAACATCATCTACTTCTGTTTCCTTATCTATGAAATAAATACTAGAGTCCCAAACTCATCATGGTGTTATGAAGAACAAGTGCAATAATGTTTAGAAAAGATTAAATGTTATTAAGCCTTAAGATTGCTATATTGTAACTGTTGTTTTTGTTATTAATACAAAAACAGACCTAGTGTAGGAGACCATTAGTGCGATTAGTGAAAAGCCAGAGAAGCTGGTTGGAGGGAAAGGCCATTCATCATTTATTACATATTTACAAAGCAATTCTTAAGTGCCACAGAATATGTTTAGCCTATAATACAATCAGTGGATGAGGTATCCCCAAAATAATCACAGAAACTTCATGACGTGGGAGTAATCCTCACTGACAATATTTAACCCAGTGCCAATGCCTAGGATCCTGTAACACCTTAATAATTGTTAGGAAATTGAAAAACAGTAGTCAAAGCCCTAGAAATTGATGAGAATCATGTATGATAGCAGCCAACCAAAAAAACAATGTCACAGATAGTAAGTACTACACCATCTGAGGAATATGAGAATGACAAGATGTGGTTTACACTTTTTAGTTACAAGACATTAAAGTGTATAAAATGAGAGAAGTGGCTGAACACACAAAATAAAAAATTACCAAAAAAGAACTTTTATGAAAGTAATTTTTGCAATAAACATCACTGTATAAAGGGTTAACTGCCACAAAGGTATACATTAATAATTACTAACCCAATCTTTGAAACCATCTCAAAATGAAAATATTGAGAACTCATAATACTGCTAAAGTATTTTATGAACGGTAACACCAGTGCTGATGAGTGCTTCTATACCTATCAGACCATTGATATTGAGGAACATAATGGAAAAAATAAATCAGTTAGTGAAATTCCATTGTTTTTCACATGAAGAAACTGAAATACATAGCGGTTTGGTGGCTCGTTCACACACAAGTTAAATTAGAATTAAAATCCAATCATTACATCACAGTTCTCAGTACTTTACCTTTACTCTTTAAGAGAATGCTATCTTACTACAATTTCAGCTTGAGTATCTCAAGGACATTATCAAAATGATGACAGTGTGAGCCATATGGTTCCATTACTGAAGATAATCTATATTTTCCACAGTAGTCGTGATTACTATGTCTAATGAGTGAAGTGTAACAAAAGTAAATACACATAAGATGCAACTTCAGTAGTATTCAAAGACATGTAAATCAAATAAAGATGTGGGTTTTTAATTATATTTCCTTTGCCTATGAAATTATCAAAAAATGGTAAAAGACAAAGTGTTGCAGAGGCTTCAGTATTTGGCCAAAGTCCTACTTTGCTTGGAGATTATCAAATTGGTTCCAACTCTCTGAAAAACATTTTGGCAATGTCTACCAAAACCTATAAAAAATCATATTCAGTGACGCAGTAATTTTCCCTTGAAGAATACACCACTTAAAAATAATCAGAAATTGGACCTTCCCTGGTGGCGCAGCAGTTGAGCACTGGGCTGCAAAGCTGCCCGTGGCCTCTGCAGCACCGGTTCAATCCCCGGCCACTGGTGAGGGTCCCACATGGTGCGCAGACCTCTCCTGCCGTGCCCACTGCTACCCTCAGCAGTGTATTTTGTCTATCTGCCTGTTCTGTTCCCTGCTCTGGCTCTGGTGAATTCTCTCATCCTCCTGCGCTTTTGACTGTACCCAGCACTTATATAAATAATCTTAAAAAATAGCAACAGATTCATAAAAAAACAGAAATTTTACATGAAGATTTATGTAAACTTCATGTAAAATTTAAGCACAATTTACAATACAAAAAAAGAAACAGTTATCATACAAAAAATGGGAAAAATTCAGATCATTACAAGTGGCTTCACAATTAGAAATGACAGAATATATAATTTATATATCATAAAATCATTCAAAAAGTTATCTTTTAAGAAATTTTGAAATAATCATTTTTTCAATGTAACATCAAGGAAGCAAAATGTGTAATTTATGTATACTAGAGTAATAATTTCATGTTCAAAACTAGGAGGACATGTTTCAAGACATTAGCAGAGTTGAATGCTATGGGATTAAAATTATTTTCTTTTTCTCAGTCAGCCTATCTTGTTTCCACATTCTCTATTCAGTGTACACCCAATTCTGTAATTTGACAACATATTTTATACAATAATGAAAGGACTAGAAAGATCAAAAAGAAATAATCAAAGCACAGTTATACAAAGTTTTCTTCCAGCATGGCCTTCTCCCCACAAATAAAAGTCCGTGTGAAATGAGAGTGTTAGGAAACTGGCACCTTCAATAAGACTGTTCTTATTTGGGCAATCAACCTCCAGAAAGCCTGATTAGCTGCAAGACACAACCTTGAAACACCTCTGGGATGTCTAAACAAGCAGCTCTACTGTCTAAAACCTCAGGTGAGTTTTCTGCCCAGAGAAAGACAGGAATTGAAATACTGCATGATAATGTGTATAATGTATAATAAAAAAGAAGAAGGATTTCAAGCCAATAGATGTATAACTGTACACTGCAAGTTTGATCAGACTTTAAGAGTTTCATAAAGAAATAAAAAAGGATGTCATTTAGAAACAATCAGAATAAACTTGGATCAGCTCCCACAAAATCTGTATTAGGAAGAAAAAGTATAAAGATAGATAAATTTATTGTAACAAAAGGCAAATGGGTGAACCAAGAAGGAGAAACGTGTGATCATACAGCTCTAAGATGTGGTCAAACAGCTCTAAATATGAAAATATGAGCACATGTATATAGACACAATCAAAATTAAGTTTGTAAATGGAATCAAATACACAAGGTGGAATCAAATATACAGGATCATCACCTGAGGTTTGGAAATGAACAGATTTATGTTATAATGTCATTTGATCTCTGAGCACCAGAGTCTGTAAGTGGTAGGCAATAACATGTCAGTGGGACTAATTCATTAAAGGGTAAGAGAGTTATTCTCAATTTTAGTAATTTAAATCAAGTACTACATTCTACGTATACGCATTTTCCAGTTATAAGATACCATATACAATGGATATATAACATTCTAACAGGTAACTTTCAAAAGCACCCTCAAGTTAAATTCTTTAACTTTATACCATAGTCTGCCTTCACTAAATTAAGTATTCCTTAATTAATCTAGTCCATAATTTTATCTTTTCATTTATTATGCAAGTTTTTTTTTATCACCTAAAAACAATGCTTCTCATTAAAGGATTATAAAAATATAGGAATGAAAACAATTTGTATTAATGAAAATAATTGATTTATAATAAAATTAATGATAAAAAGCAATGGATTTTATGTATCCATGAGAAAACACTAAATTTTCTCTTTTATATGTGCAGTCATTCCTTTCAATGTTTATAGCATAGCTAGCAGAAATCTATCATTATTACCTTGGTACAAGTAGAAAACAGTGCTCAAAATATATGCTTACCTACAGCCTAACAGTAAACAAAAACAAAAAAATAATCAAAGACTTATAGGAGACCAGATACACTGAAAACTAGCTCAACTTTTTAGCCATTAACCAAACAATGATAAGCATACCTACGCAACTAGAACTTAAACATCATGTATTCAATTCAATAAATAATGGTAGCTGAAGGGATATTATTAATTATGAAATGCTGGATAGACAATGAGACAGTGAAAATATTTTAAAAAGCATTTGGTGAGTTACTATAACTAGGGTAGTTATAGCAGCTAGGTTACATGCTGGGACTAGGCTACATTCTGGTCCTTGGGAATACATAGGAAAATAAATGAGGCCAAAGATCTGTTGTCAAGAAATTTTGATTCTAGTAGAGGAAAAAAAAATACAAAAAAAATTTCAAAATCCTATCCCAAAATTTACCAATTATCAATTTATTTCAATCACCTAATTATTTTGGCTTCCTTGTACTGAAACATGCCTTCCACAAATGCACTCTCTTTCCTGGCATCATTTTTGGAGGGAAGGGACACTGATAATTAAATAGGAATGGAGATCCCAACAGCATCTGTTAACAAATGCACAGAAGCTGGTGGGTAAAAGTCAACTAAATGGAAATTTTCACATAAATCACCTTTAAGTTGAATGCTTGGTAACCAAGCATTAAATGCCTTCTGTATGCATCTAATCAAAGTGAAGTGCTCTTGATTTTGGAAGTCCTAGCTAATTAGGCAAAAGGAAGACACATATGGAAACCAAATTGGAAAAGAAGAAGTAAAACTATCACTATTTGCAGATAACATGATAATATACACAGAAAATCTTAAAAGTCCCCACTAAAAAAAGGAAATAAAACAGCATATCAGTAAAGTGTTAGGTTACAAAATCAATTGCATTCCTATATATAAAAACAATTATATAAAAACTATTATATATATAAAAGATCAAAAACTATTAAATACCAAGGAATAAACCTAACAAAGGAGGTGAAGGACTTGTACAATAAAAACTGTTAAGACAATGTCACAGAAATAGAAGATGACAAAAAAAAAAAAAAAAAAACAAAGATTCACTGTGCTCATGGATTGGAAGATTTAACATTGTTTAAATGACAAATTTACCCAAAGCAACACAGGGATTCAACGTAATCCCTACCAAAATTTTAATGACATTATTCAAAGAACTAGAACAAATTAATATGGAACCCACAAATAGCCAAAGCAATCCTGACCAAAAAAAAAAAAAAAAAAAAAGAGAGAGAGAGAGAAAACAGATATATTACACTTCCAGACTTCAAATTATGCTACAGAACTAATCAAAACAGTATGGTATAGGAACACAAATTAAAAAAAAAAAAAAAACAGACCAATAGAACAGAACTGAGAGCCCTAAAATAAACCCACAACTACATGGACAATGAATCTACAACAAAGAAACAAAGGGTGTACACTGGAGAAAGGAAAGTCTCTTCAACAAATGATGTTTTGCATGTTTTGCCACATGCAAAAGAATGAAACCAGACCACTATCTCACACCCTATACAAAAATTACTTCAAACTGGATGTAAGACTCAAATGTAAGATCTGAAACCATAAGATACATAGAAGAAAACACAGGCAAAACACTCCACAACAAAGGCTACAGGGATGTCTTTGGAGACCAGACTCTATCTCAAGAGA
Source organism: Talpa occidentalis (assembly GCF_014898055.3). Classification (NCBI taxonomy): domain Eukaryota; kingdom Metazoa; phylum Chordata; class Mammalia; order Eulipotyphla; family Talpidae; genus Talpa; species Talpa occidentalis. The sequence goes on along the minus strand of NW_023601543.1, from coordinate 69,307,154 downwards.
AACAAAAGCAAAAATAAATAAATGGATTCATCAAACTAAAATATTCTGGGGACCTCCCTGGTGGCACAAGGGGTTAAGACACACCTATGAAGCTATCTGCAGCCACTGCAGCATGAGTTCGATCCCCGGCCGGCCAGGGAGCAAACCACATGGCTCAGCAGACCTCTCCTGACTCGCCCGCTGCTCCCCTCAGCAGTGTATTTCAGTCAATCCGCCTGTTCTGTTCTCCACTCTGTCTCACCCCCCAAACCTCTGGTGTGTACCCCATTTCCTGTATGCATGAATAAATAAATCTTAAAAAAAAAAAAAACTAAGGGCCTCCCCAGGGGCTCACTGGTTGAGCACTGGGCTGAGAAACTGCCCGCAGCTCCCCTCAGCAGAAGGTGGAGAGTAGACAACAGCAGAAGACTACGGGTGGTTTGGTGGTGGGGGTGGTGTAGTAACATACATCTGAAGAGGTGTGAACCTATCCGAGTCATAAATGGTGGTGTAAACCGTTATTACTTCAAAAAGAAAAAGTGAAGTTTTCGATCTTTAAATTTTCAATCTCAGGGCCTCCCCGGTGACTCAGCGCTATGAAATTGTCCACAACCTCTACAGCATGGCATTGATTCCTGGCCAGCCAGGGAGATACCCACATGGCACAGCAGACCTCTCCTGTCTCACCTGCTGCTCCCCTCAGCAGTGTTTTCGGTTCATCTGCTATTCTGCTCCCTACTCTGTCTCTGGTGAATTATCTCACCCTCCCATGCCTCTGACTAGTACCCCAACTCTTGTATAAATAAAAAAAATCTTTAAAAAATATTTCATTTCCAAAATGCAACAACTTTCCAAAGTTCTTTCCAGCTACTCTTTGAATGTTTTTTCCCATTAAAAATTTTTTTTTTAAATACCCTTCATCGGGCCTCCCTGGTGGCCCAAGGGGTTAAGACACAACCTAGGAAGCTATCCACAGCCACTGCAGCATGAGTTCAATCCCCAGCCAGGTAGCTACCCACATGGCGCAGCAGACCTCTCCTGACTTGCCCACTACTCCCCTCAGCAGTGTATTTCCATCGATCTGCCTGTTCTGTTACCCACTTTGTCTCTGGTGAATCCTCTCACCCACCACACCTCTGGCCTGTACCCCAGTTCTTGTATGCATAAATAAATCTTTAAAAAAAATACCCTTCGTAGCTTTATACCTCAGAACAACTTTTCAGTATATCTCTTCTATAATCAAGACATTAGAAGCAGCCTGACCTAACAAATAGACGCTAATCATTCATTTTGGGAAACTACTGATAAAAAAAAAAAAAACTACTTTTTTTATAGTTTCTTACATGTCTACTGTGGGAAGAACTATTAGAGTTTCCATTTGAGAAGTATTTTGGCTCAGTGACATTTAACTCTGCTTCTTTAATTGTCACCTGCTGTTTTTGTGCTTTGCTTTTGGTCTAACCAAATTGACTTGTTTTTTTTCTGACTGCTAGAAAAAGTGCAGGAAGTTTCATAAGTAACTCCACACAGTAGCTTCTTATGTACACAAAGTGTTCTCTTTCTACCCCCTCATCCTCGACAGGGAGAGAAATATTAGTTGATAAACAATGAAGGCAGATGGGATGCTCACTTCACTTGATACAAGTGGCATTTCTTACAGCATTTTGGGGTATGTTTTGGAATTGAAAATATGCCTGAGGATATAAAGGCAGTTCCAAGGCAAATGCCTTAATGATAACTAATTTAAGGTGGAAATTGTATGTAAGATATACTTATTTTGTAACAAGTATTATAAAAACACATCCTTTCCATATCAATGAGCTCAGACTATCGAATGAAACATAACTTGATCAAATCTTGGCTCTGCCGTACTAAGTTAGAGAATGTGGTAAAAGTAATTTTTCTATGTGCCAGTTTTTATCTGTAAGATGAGTCACTTTAATATCAAATAGCTAATGATGGTATATGCAAGAAAAAATGAAGACATGGAGTTAATGCTCAATACTTATCTATGCTTTATTGTGATTTGTTTCCAATTATAACATAATTGTAATTTCTGAGTTTGCCTGCATTTACACATTCACCAAATATTTGTGGGATGCCTACCATGTAAGATATGGTGACAGTTCACTAGGGAATGAATCATTTTTATAATTGAAGAGCTCCATCAACTAACTTCTAGGGTAGAAATCAGTGGACTACAGCACAAGCCTGAGGGCAAATAAGCAGGATGGGAATCTCTTACACAAAACTTTTATGATAGAAGAATGATGCCAACACCAGGCACCAAATACAGCTTCAGAAGAAGAATTCAGTGTTTAGCAAAAGACCATCACAAACTTCACAAATCAAACTATAAGATAACTGACAGCAAAATTGTATATAAATGATGGCAGGAGGGGTATGGAAACCTACATCTGAAGAGGTGTGAGCCTACAGCTTTGCAGCATATTCAGTGCTGAAAGTATATGTTACCTCAATAAGAAAAGAGGTTTTCTTGAGCATCTCTGGGGGCACAAGGGGCTAGGACGCAGCACTATGAAGCTGTCCGCAGCCACTGCAGCACGAGTTCGATCCCCAGCCAGGGAGCTGACCCACACTCATGGCGCAGCAGACCTCTCCCATCTTGCCCTCTGCTCCCCTCAGCAGTATATTTCAGTCAATCTGCCTGTTCTGTTCCCCACTCTGTCTCTGGTGAATCCTCTCACTCCCCATACCTCCGGCCTGTACCCCAGTTCTTGTATGCATAAATAAATCTTTAAAAAAAGGGGTTTTCTTGAAGTAATCCAAAGTTTGATTGTATCCTAACTGAAAACTTGAGTCAGTGGCCTTATAGCATGCATTTGAATAGCTGCTAAGGAACAGCAGCAGTAGTGGCATGCTAATGAAACATACAATAAGGGAGTGGCAAACTTTATTATGTTTTCAAATTGCAGGGACACAATCTGCTTTGGAAAGTACTAATAAAAGTTCATTTGCATATGACCTTGAGGTTTCTAACTTCCAACGATATAATCAGGTGTTTCCAATCACACACTATAATATGTATGGTTGATAAGGAAATATAAACACAAAAATGTAAATTAGAACTTGACAAAAAAAATGATGGAGAAAGTACAAGTGAAAAAGAAAATGGACATAACAAGCATGCAATAACTATACTAAGCAAACATTAAGACAATAAGAGGTAACTTCATAAAAGACAATGTCATCAATTTTTTTTAAGATTTATTTATGCATACAAGAGCAGGGGTGTAGGCCAGAGGTGCAGGGTGGGAGGTAAGAGGATTCACCAGAGACAGAGTGGGGAGCAGAACAGGTGGATCTACTAAAATATACTGCTGAAAGGAGCAGCAGGTAAGACAGGAGAGGTCTGCTGCCCCATGTGGGCCAGCTCCCTGGCTGGGGATCAAACTCGTGCTGCAGTGGCTGTGAATAGGTTCACAGTGCTGAGACTTAACCCCTTGTGCCACCAGGGAGGACCGAGAATGTGATCAGTTATGTTAAAAAGACATACAATACAACTCAAAAGTATGGTTTCCACAGAAATTTTATATACAGCCAATAATAATAGGGTATATTGTTTTGAATATTGAACAGAATTTGGTGTTTATGTGAGCTGAAAAATACTGCATAACTAAAAGTAAATGGTGGAATAAAGAACATGGTAACTATTGATGGTAAGAGAGAATTAGGCTATTTTCTATGATCCTATATAAGACGTTTGGATGTTATCAGAAAATATTTCCTCATGCTCCCATCACAAATCACAGATATTGACAGCTATAACATCCACACATTCTTTCTTCCTATTACTATTAACCTGCATAGTTTCCAATTCACGCAAATCTCTCTACTTGTACATTTTATTTGTTTCCTACTGAACCATTAACCATTCCCCTGCCTGCATATATGTGTTCCTAACTCCCTCTTTAAAAACAAAGCAAAGTTTAAGAAACACAAACAAAAGACTTTAGTATGCTGGGTAACTGGTACTCAAAAAAAAAAAAAAAAAAAAGAAAGAAAGAAAAAAGAAAGAAAGAGGAAGAAAACCAAGGAAAACCACCACCACAACAAAACCCATCAAGTGTCCTGTTTACCAGTCTCCATGGTGTAAATCCTCCCACAATGGGTAACATCAAGTGAACAATGGCTTGGGCCTCACAGGTGGCGCAGCAGTTGAGAGCTGGGCTGTGAAGCTGCCCGAGGCCTCTGCAGCACCGGTTCCATCCCTGGCCCCAGGAGAGGGGCCCACGTGGCGCACAGACCTCTCCTGGCCCCGGCTGCTCCCCTCAGCATTGTACTTCGTCAGTCTACATGTTCTGCTCTCTGCTCTGGCTCTGGTGAATTTTCTCACCCTCCCACTGTACCCCAGTGCTTGTATAAATAAATAAATCTTTTAAAAAAAAGTGAACAATGGCTTAACAAATTGGTGGGATAATTCTTGAATATTTAATGAGCTGCTCTCATGAACCTGTATGATCTGGCTCCAGTACATCACAGTAACTGTTAATAGGATTTATACCTACTTTTCCATCTCCACCCATTTGCCTGTTCCCCTTCAAAACAAAGCCTTTCAAATGTTTCAGCTGCCCTCTTTGTAAGCTGCTTTCCCACCTATCCTTTTTTTCAACTCATATTTACTTAGCATGTGATATATACCAAGTGCTGTTCCAGTTCCTGGGACTACAAGCAGTGAACAGAGCAACGCCCCTGCCCTCGAGGAGCCCAGACTTACAGCTGAGATGGAGAAAGTGAACAAAAGCAAATCAGCAACCTCCCAAAGGTGTGTGTAAGTGCTACAGAAAACAATTGAGTAGGGAAAGAGTGGGGTCAATATTTTAAGAGGGCCAAGCTGGGATGCTTTCTCCAGGCAAGATTGGATCAGAGAACCGGTTCCGTCACTGATCCACTAATGCCTACAAGGCTGCCAAGCCTAATACTGGATGTCTTTCTATCCCCATCTCACTCCAGCTCTGAGGAGCACTCTTTCATTCTTAAACTCCTTTGTTTTCCTGACACTACATTTTTCAGGTTTTCTATGGCTCTAGGCATAAATTTTCAGGCCCTCTTTCTGGCCCAACCTGTCTAAAGTGACATGAAATTTTGGAGAGACAGAGTTTGGAGCTGGGTCTCCTCTAACTATGCTCATTCTCCCCTAAGTATGTTGTACAATTTCTTCCCTCCCTCTCATTTCTTATTGGCAAAAGATTTTCCAAAACCTATCTCCAGCTGAGACCTGTCTCAGAAGAGAGCTCAAAATTGTTACACACAAAATCAGACTCTCAGTTCTCTTCTGAAACATTAGCCTCCCCATTAATCACCATCTCCAAAACATGACAACAATATCCATGCAGTGTGTCATGTGTTGGCCTGCAAACTTCTCATTTGCCCTTGATCTTTCTTTTCTTCTGCATTCCCTCATTTGGTCCATTACCAAGCCTTGTCAGCCTCTCCGGGAATCCACACATCCAGTACCTTCCTCTTTCACTCTTATCATTTCAACCAAGCCATGATCCTTGCCTTCTTGAACTATTTAATTCACATCCTAACTGTCCTCACATTTTTCAATCCATTCTGTATGCAAGAGCCAAAGTTGTATTTTAAATTAAACTGCAATAACCCTCATGCTAACACCCCCTGTCAAAAACTCCTCATTCATTTAGAAAAGATCAGACTACTTACTACCCCACAAGCGATTGCATGGCCCACGCCCGCACCCTTAGCTAATAGCGTTGTAATGGCCTCCTCATTCTAGCCCACTCTTGCCCACCACCTTTCAAATAGTAGGACTTGTCTTGGCCTTTACATTTGCCATTCTCTTTATCTGGGCTATTTTCCCCGTCTGTTGCGTTTTTCATTCATTTTTACTTACTAGGTTGTAGCTCATTTGTTACCTCCTCCAGGACACCTTTGGTGATCACCCTATATTAAGAATCCTTACCCTTTTCTTTCGTTCACATTGACTTACTTCCTTTGCATCATGTTTCACAAACTATAATTTTATGTATTCATTCCTTTGTTATAATTTGTCTCCCTACAATAATATATATTCTATAAGGGCAAGGAAATTTCTCTAAATTGTTTTCCCACCTACTGCAAATTATTTCTTAAATTAGTAAACTGAATGACTGAACAGTTATGACTCTCAGAACAAAGTTGCCCTTCAGAGCAAGGAACACAGAATCAGACACGTTAAAAACTGACAAATGGCTGAAGGAGAAGAAAGTACTATAACAAAAAGGAGCAGGCAGCATTTATCTCCATCCAAAATTATGTTAAAGAGATTCCATTTGATATTTAATTGCTTTTTAAGGAGCATAAATTATGTACAAGGGATTTTTTTTTATGTTTTCTCATTTACCCTTTGATACTCTCTTATGAGTTAAGAATTTTATACAAGGTCATATAACCAGTAAATGACAGTCTGTTTAAAAGAGGAAAAAAAAAGGTTTCTGTGTCCACAATCCTTTTTCACGCATTTTGTAACACTGGACAAAGTTAAAAAGAAATTGCCTCAATGTCCTATTGGATCACAGAAGTTTTTCTTAAATTATTGATCATTCTCAAAAATAAGACTCGATTTGCATAATATCTCATACTCCAGGAAATAGATCAGATTATTTTTTTAAGTAGTAGGGGAAAAAGCCTTCATTTTTAAATTAGAGAGCATTAGCAGGTTAATCAAGAAGTCTATGAGTGATGATGACAAAGTTAGTACATTTTTAATTCAGATTGAAAATACTCAAGCTAATACTCAAGACACCAGAAAACTAATGTTTTATTCATTGTTTCTGAGCTTTGGCATAGACTCTACAAAATAGCAAGTATTTTGCATAGCAGAGATGTTCAAAAATTATTGACTGATATCTACAGAAAAATTTATTCAAATATTCTCTGACCCAGGGTAAGAAAAGCTAACTCCTTAAAACTTGAATGAAGCAAATTCCTCAGAAATTAGGTACTGGTGCCTGAATATATGATAGGGTAGAAGATTCAAACAAGGGAAAGCTTTGCCATCTCACTAAAACTATGGCTCAGTGATAAGAGGATCCTACTGAATGATCACAATTATAAAATCAGTTCTTTAAACTGAAATGTAAAAGTGAGAAAGGGACCCGGTGAAGAAACAAGGAAAAACTAGACATGGATGCACACATGTATGAACACTATGGTCACTAACATAACTACTGCACATGTGTTTCATTTAAAAAGCAAACCCCTCACCTAGAGATTAGTAACATCAAAGAATGGGTAGAGAGAAGGAAGGGCTTTATGTAGTTTCTCATTCCTATGTTAATTGTTGAATATTCATCAACCCATTTACAATTTTAAAATGTGTTCTCTCTCTTTTCCAGTGGCTAAACAAGGACAAGCTAAACTAATATGCTAAACGTTACATAGCTAAGTTTCTGGGCACAGTTTCTGGTTCTCCTTGACTCTGAAATTTCAGCTTCTCTCAAATATCCTTGCTTCAGGTTACATTCTGCTCACAGGGGCCTGCCTCTCCTGATAACTGTAAGCCTCAAGGCTTGGAATGACTCACTCCATGACTACTGCCTGTAAAATCTGGAGAATCTGTCTCACAACCCGTAACTTCTGATCCTAATAAGGCTCTAATCTGGTCTTAGATTGACCAAATGGGTCTCAATTCCACTCTCATTATGATGGGGAATGTCCGGGGGGGTGGGGGTGGTGGTGGTGGTGGAGGGAGGGCCGAGAGAACAAAACCATCCCCTCAAAGGAAAGAAGCCCTCCGTGATTTTTTTTTAATCTTACTGGTATGGATTTAACCTCTCACTTTATTTTTTTATTACAAAAGCAATATCAGTTTATTGTAGTGGAAAATTAAAACAGTAGAGAAGTACATAAAGTGAACAGTGAAAGAACTCCCCATCTTTCCAATAATCCAGGCCTCTTGTCTCATCAAATAAGTCAGTTATGCTATCTCCTCAATCCATTCATCCACACATCCATGTGTCCATTTACCCATCCATCTAACTATTCACCTGCCTATCTATAACTGAGATCAAGCTACTTACATACTACCTAGATATATCTACATTCCTGTGTACCTTCACAGGCAATGTCCAGGTAACACAAATTCAAAGTCTTGTGGTATAACTCACTGGCTTCATGTAAGTTTGGATAACTTAATTTTTTTTAAATATTTTTATTGCATCAATATGTTGCTTCCATTAAAGAAGTATAATATCCCACACCCCTTTCAATCACTGTCTCCATAGTGCACCCACAACCACAGAAACAATGGTCCCCCAGTATTCTTCATGTCCTCATGCACACATCTAAAAAATAGACTAAAGCTTTTGAAAGAATTAAGATAAATGTAAGTGGTTAGAAAAATGCCTATCAAAAAGTAAGCTTATAGCAAAATGCAGCTTAAAAATATCTACAAACAAAATACATACAATTTGGACTTTTAAAGTTAATTTGAATATATTCATTCATCTATCCATTTATTTATTCTACAACTGTTTGTCGGGTATCTATCATATGTCAAGGACCATGTTAGGCACTGTAGTTATGAAAATGAGCAAAAGTTAAAACTAAAACAAACCAGGACTCTGACTTTATGGAGCCCACAGTGCAATGGGAGGACTAGACCTGTATAATAGTCTATAGTGTGGAATAATACTGGAACTATTATAACAAAGCTGCAATGCCTATCATTATATATTTGTCTTGAATGTGTGTGAATATTTCTAAAGATCTAATTCCTACATGTTAAACCTCAGGAGCAAAGATTTTGAACTTTCATTCCAAATTTCCTATTTAACATTTACCAAATGGCTCTTCCACCAAAGGACACACAGGGCCTATTTCCATGAACCTTCATCATCACAGGATATTGTACTTCATTCTTTAATTATTGGCAGTTTTGTACTTGTTTTTGTTTTGACTGGTTATTTGCAATTTTCTCAAGTATCTGGATGACAGATTATAATATTTAGCTACTTTTTAAATAGAGTAACAATATTTTTGATCATATTAACTATAAGAATTTTACCATCAAGAGGTTTTTCTTTACTATTGCTATGAATCCACAGGCTGTCATATGTTTTGTCACATTTTAAAGCTCTCTTGGGGCTTAAAAAATCTATGCTAAATTTTATTTGTTTAATCTGCCAAACACATTTTTCAGCATGTTTTTTTTTAAAATAAATTTTATTTTTATATTCCCCATACAATTGCAACCCCCTTATTTTGACCCCAATCCCTCCCCTCCCCGCACCCCACCTCCCATAGAGTGTCTCTGGTTCACAGTTTTTTGTTGATTTTGATTTTCACTTTCTTATAGTTATTCTTTTTCCTGGTCCCTTATTTAAGTTTTCTAGATTCCTGCTATGAGTGAGACCATCTGGTATTTTTCTTTTTCTTTCTGGCTTATTTTGCTGAACATGATCCCTTCCAGCGCCATCCATGGTGCTGCAAATTGCATGTGTTTATCTTTTTTGAATGCTGAGTAATATTCCATGGTGTATATGTACCACATCTTCTTGATCCAGTCATCTATTTTTGGGCATTTGGGCTGTTTCCAAAGCTTAGCTATTGTAAACAGTGCTGCTATAAACATAGGGGTGCAGGTGCTCTTTGGAATTGATGTTTCTGTGTCCTTTGGGTAAATACCTAGGAGTGCAATTGCTGGATCATATGGAAGCTCTATGTTTAGTAGGTCAAGAAATCTCCACACAGCTCTCCATAGTGGTTGGACCAGTTTGCACTCCCACCAATAGTGCAGGAGAGTTCCTTTCTTTCCACATCCTCGCCAACATTTGTTGTTGCTAGTTTTTTTAATATGTGCCATTCTCACTGGTGTAAGATGGTATCTCATGGTAGTTTTGATTTGCATTTCCCTGATTACAAGTGATGTTGAACATTTTTTCATATGCCTGTTGGCCATTTGTATTTATGTCTCCTTAATATTACCAAAATATTCTCCTACATTTTAATATATACTTTTCAGTGAAACCATTGTTATCTGAAAATTATTTTGGTGTTTATCGTGTAACTGGGTTCCCATTAGATTGTTCTTTCAAACAGTGTCAAAGTTTCCATTAAGTTTACTAATGGCTAATCTACTCCTCCTCTGCAGAGATGGCATGCCGTCATTAATATTAAACCGACCAAAATAAAAAGGAACTTTTGTCAAAATATCTAGCCTATGTCACTAAACTATTTCTATGTATCTTGCCACACTCATGTCAGCATGTTTTATAAAATCTACTAAAGCAAGTCACCCATTGAAGAACAATTTCCTGATCATTATCATTCCTTTACATATAAACTAATTTTAGAACGATCTTGACAACTGTATCTTCCTTTCCTTTTGTGTGATTTATCCGCAGTGTGTTCACCCCTACACCTTTCTGCCCTTTCTTCTCTGCTTGTTTCCGAGGTGGGTGACATTTGCACATTGCATCACCTGGGATCATTTGCTGGCTAGACTGAAGTTGCATTAATCCAATGCAAAGTGCCGACTGGAGATTCAAACACAGAGAGAAAAAAAGCTTGGGAATTTTTACTCCACTATTTCTTTGCTTCAGAGCTGCTTCTTACAGTAGTCAATTCCTTCCAACAACTACGTTTCTCAATAAATGGTCCTTCTTCCATTAGAGCAGTTCCATCAGACTCCATAAAACATCCAGTTATTCTGTTTTTCCCTTCTCCCCAAAGCCCTAGAGATAGTAACTGTTTTCTACTGTTTGTCTGGGTGACTCACTGTTACCGATTGTTACCTCTGAAGTCTTCTTTTTATAAAATCCTCATCATTTCAGCTATAAATTCTATTTCTTGCTGGGAATTGTTATACCTTCTAAAATAACAAGGAAAAGGGGGAAAGGAAAGAGGGGAAGGAAGACATACATGTGTGCATATAGCTCTAAATTGATGAAATTATTTTGAATATACATTTTAAATGATTAATTTAGGGGGAAACAGCATCTTCATATGTCCCCTTATTATCTTTAAGGTAATATAATTTTAAACTTTCTCCAAACAATCCTTCTACTTTCTTATGTAATTTACTTCTAAGAAATCCGATGATGTATCTATTTTTTTTTTATAGAGGCATGTTTTATTTATTTGTTTGTTTGTTTGTTTTGTTTACACATGCATTGGGTACAGTCAGAAGCGCGAGAGGGTGAGAGAATTCACCAAAGCCAGAGCGGGGAGCAGAGCAGGCAGAAGGAGCGAAGTACACTGCTGAGGGGAGCAGCGGGCGGCAGGAGAGGTCTGCGCGCCATGTGGGACCCTCCTCTGGTGGCTGGGGAGCAGCCAGGGATCAAACCGGTGCCGCAGAGGCCGCGGGCATCTTCGCAACCCAGCGCTCAACCGCTGCGCCACCAGGGAGGCCCAGATGTATCTATTCTTAATAGGTTTTAATCCTTTACATATTCTAATTGTCAAAGTGGTTTTAAACAAAGAAAAAAAAATATGGTTTTCAAATGACACTTTATCCCATCTTTTCGTGTGTGTGTGTGTGTGTGTGTGTGTGTATTTCTCTTTTTCTATCATATAACATTTGCTAGGTTCTCTTGAACAACAGCACCAATAAGGGATACCCTTCAATTGCTTATATTTTTTTAATAATTATTATTTAAATATATCTTTTTTACTTTTTTTATTTTAATATTTATCATTTTTACATTTTTTAGACAATATTTGCTTCCCCCCACCCCCTCAGATTGAGTCCCCATAGAATTTCCTTTCCCAAGGCACCATGCACCATCACCACAGTCCCCTGTGCTCCACCCTCCCTCCCTCTGTTCCCTCTCCCTCCTCCTCCCCTGCAGGATGTCTCTGGTTTATAATTGTCTGTTTTGCTTTGTTGTGTTTTGTACTGTTGTTATTTTTTTTTTTTTACACAGATGTCTTATTTGGTTCCCCTATCTGGAGGTTCCTCAGTCTACTAAAAATGGAACTACCATATGATCCAGCAATTCCACTCCTAGGGATCTACCCAAAAGGACACAAAAACAGTGATTCAAAAGAACACCTGTACACCTATGTTTATTGCAGTGCTATTTACAATAGGTAAAACCTGAAAACAACCCAAATGCTCAAAAATAGATGACTGGATCAAGAAGATGTGGTACATATACACAATGGAATATTATTCAGCAATCAAAAAAGATAAACTCATGCCATTCGCAGCAATGTGGATGGAGCTAGAAGGAATTATGCTCAGCGAAATAAGCCAGAAGGAAAAAGAAAAAAAATTGGATGGTTTCACTTATAACAGGAATTGCTTATAATTTTAACGAGAATTCTAGCATATGAAAATAAGGAAACTTCCTTCTACTATTGGATTAGTGAGAACTTTTCTCAAGACTTGGTAATGAATTTTAGCAAATGCCACTATTTTAACAAATAGATAATTATTTTTTTATTTGGAGGATTGACTAGTTTCCTGACCCTTTAATGAAAAGAATGAAGATTAAATGCTACTTGTCTACTGTTTTGCACTTTTCTTTGCATTTCATTATTAATGTAATGCTATTCCATATAAATTTATCAAGTTCTGAAAGCCCTGAATTTATCTCTTTAAAAGCTTTGTCTTATTTCTCTTTAAAATATATAGCAAATATGGAGAGGATTTCACTTGTAGCAAAATTGCTCTAACTAAAAATGTATTCTAATTTAGACTAAAATATCAATCATCAATAAATTTCCATATTTAAAGTGTTTCACTTAGACAAAATTCATTCAATTGTTATGTGATGTGGCTTTAGATGGGAGACAAGGCTATATTCCTTATATCAATAGAATAGCTGGGATCATTTACCTACATATGTAGACACTGAGTTGGAGAAGGTAGCAGAGAAGCTGACACATAATCCCTCACTGTAACTGGACACAGCAGAAATGGGGTGAATGCCCATGCTTTGTCATGACTATCCTATCAATGACCCTGATATTATACTCACACTCATTATCTCTGCTTGCATCCACATATTTTTAGGAATTAAGAAATAATTAAATGAAAATCAATTGTACATATGACTGAAGAAAACAGCTTGAAGTGGAGAATGCTACAAAGATTGACAATCTCCATAGAGTTAAACCTCTAGAGGTTTATATGCACCAAATACAAATTAACACTATTTTGAGATTCTTCTTCAGTTTCTCATGACAAATTTTTTATTCTATGTGAGAGCTGTATGATAAAGAAAGAACTACAAGAAATTTTCATTAAAGAGCATGTACGTTGACATCAGTTAAGTAGGTATCTATAATCCTGGGTCTTTGTACTAAATTAAGAGAAAAAGAAACCTAAGTGTTAAAAAGTTTAAATTAATTATGATAATATGCATTTGTCTCCAAATATTAAATTAGAATAGCAGAAACACAGTATTTTATTTTGGCAGAAATGAGTCTTTTGGATTTTGTACAGATGTACATTATGCTTTGAGTATATTACATATGGGCTTACTTTTGTGCTTTTATTTAAGCTATTTACATTGCCAGGAATACCTGGTGGTATTTCTTTTCATTTATTTAACTGAATAAATGTTATCAATCCGTCAGTGTTCAGGTACTGTGAAATTGTTTCCCTGAGCACCATAAGAGCTCAGTACATAATGACAACTTCTCACCTCTGAACTTTTATAGTCAGGTGGATTCTATCATATACTACCTTGAAAATCGAGTTTATACACACACACTCAAAGCGGAGAAACCAAAAACTATTTTCAAGGGACCTAAGATTCTTTCCTAAACATGTTAAGAAAACAGTCTTTCTTTACATTCTGATGATCAAATCAATGCTTTTCTTAAAGGTAATACATCCAGAATGAATTGGAATTTTTATGAATGCCACACTCTGTTCTGCCAGCTGAAGACAAATACTGGGCAAGACAGACAGTCCCTGACCTCACAATACTTGTAGTGTGTGTGACAAAAATTATTCCTAATTGTGAGGCCATATCGAGCAGGTATTATTTTTTTTATCTTTTTTATATTTAAATGCATTTTCATAAAAGAGCACAAAGAATATTATTTCAGTAAAATAACCATGTGTGATCATTTATAAGGAAAATACTGAAACAAGACAAAGATACTAGTATTGCTTTGTCTTTCATATCTGAACAAGCATCTCAATAGTTGTTACACCTACTTTATGAATCAACTCAAGCCTTAGAGAAGAATATTTGACTATCAAGCTCCTTAACTGTCATCTCTTTTTCTATTTGCTTTTTTTATTTTAAATTGATGGGGGAACAACATGAACTTTCAGAAGACAATATATTTTCAATGTCTAATGCCAATCCTGGTTCAATTCACAATCATTAAATGCCTGTGGGGGTTGGGATTTAATGGTCATGGGCAAATATCTAGCACTTCTTCTGCCTGGTAATTTAAATTATTTACATTCTTTTTCCTACTGCCTAGCCCACATCATGTGGGCTACTGCCTAGCCCACATCTAAACCAGCAGTTTTATCTATGTAGAAATGTCATTCAATTCATAGAGTTAGCCTGCATATGGGTTTCGGTTTGTTGTTTTTTTTTTTAACATTTATTTATTTATACAAGACCCAGGGTACAAGCCAGATGTGCGGGAGGGTGAGAGGATTCACCAGAGACAGAGTGGTGAACAGAACAGGCAGAATGACTGAAATACACTGCTGAGGGGAGCAGCGGGTGAGACAGGAGAGGTCTGCTGCATCATGTGGATATCTCTGTGGCCTGCCGGGATCAAACCCACACTGCAGAGGTTGTGGACAACTTCACAGCACTGCACTCAACACCTGCGCCACTTGGGAGGCCCTGGGTTTCGGTTTTTGCACATGGAATTCTCTGCCTTTCTACAAAATTGGATCTTAAATTGACTGTTTCAAAACATGGATATTAAGTAGACAGAGAAAACATTTTTTTACAATTGTTGTCACTTGTATATAGAAAGGGCGTAAAGCATTTTAAGCAGTTACACATATCTGTGTCAGATTTATTTTAGAAACAAATTTAAAAGACTGGCATATATTCCTATATTTGAAATCATAAATATTAGATTCAATGCAAGTAATGCATAGCTTAAAATGGTGAAAATTTTACTTAACTGCTTTAGAAAAATTGATCAAATTTGAAACTATCAATCTATAACTGATATATAATTGTGCATTTTTAAATAATAATAACACAGTCCAGATTAAATTAGACATCTTTTCTGCAGAAACTGAATGAGATTAATATAGTGGGTAAAGTGAACCTAATTTACAAGGCCATTAGAACTGAAATGCTTCAAATATATTTCTCTTCAGTTCTTATCCTTTTCATAAAGTTGATTTATGAAGAAATAAGCAAGTCTAGAGTGATCCAGTAAAGTATGCCTTTTTATATGATTATTCCACACAAAATGGTTCCTGCCCATATGTATGTTGTCCAGGCCTCTACACAGGGGAGTTGTTAACATAATTCATTTACAATTCAGTTAGCAAGAAAACGTGTTAAATTGAATTTTACTCTGAAACAATAAATCAAGCCAATGTAAAATATATTACATCCCATAAAATGAACAAACACTGATCAAATAATACAGCTGAACTATGAAGCTCACTTCCCAAGACATTTAAAATATTATCTCCATATAGTCATTAAATAAGTCTCAAAACCCAAAGTGTTTACATTAAGCACAAATTTAAAACGCTGTGTCATATCACTGCTTATTCTGGAGGCTTATGATGGTAAATTAAATATAATAACCTTTTAGGAGGAGGCGGAGCAACATGGCGGCGAGGAGACGCTGCGAGTAAGATCTCCCATTAAAAAAAGTTAATAGGGAGGAAAAGCGCAGGTCCCAGTGAGAACTGAGACAGGGAAGATAAACGGACGACTCCAGCAAACTGCCCGAAGAAGAAAGTGGCCATAAAAGAGGACGAGAAGGGAGGGAAGCGCAGAACCCTGCTCCCCTCCCCCGCCCACAGAGGTGGCACTCTCCGACCGGCAGAGACGAGGGAAACAACAAACAAAACGCCCAACAAGAAAAACGGATGCAGCAAGTGGGACTGTGAGTGGAAAGGAACTATTTCAGCCACCACACCCCGTGAACGGGAGCTGAGGCGAACCCCTGCAGGATCCGCCGCGGAGGTGAGCTCCAGGCGCCAGTAAAGAGAGCCCCGCCACCAGGAGGAGCCCAGCACCAGCACACAGCCCCGGCCGCCCGGTAAGCTTGCGCGAAAGCGGCGCTCGGATTGCAGCTGCCCAGGGCCCTGCGCCTGCGACCTAGGCTTGCGGGGAGACGGCGGAGGCCCTCCCTGAGTGAGCAGGAACAAGGTGCCCAGGCAGGGGAGCGGGATTCAAAAGGCGCCATTCCCGCGCCACTGATCTGGGCTACAGCCCGCGTCCTGGAACTGAGGGCTTTGGAACTGAGACCCGGCGGAGGCCCTCCTGAGTGAGCAGGAACAAGGCGCCCAGGCAGGGGAGCGGGATTCAAAAGGCGCCATTCCCGCGCCACTGATCTGGGCTACAGCCCGCGTCCTGGAACTGAGGGCTATGGAACTGAGACCCGGGGCACGAAATTAGGGGCGTGGGTTCCCCACGATGGTGGGCACAAGGCAGACACAGCACCCCAAAGCCGTTGAGGTGTACCCTACCATCCCCGCTCTGCTCCCTGTCCCACGGGGTGGAAAATCAGCTCCCCAAGGGCTCTAGGAGAGATCTCTGGTGCCACCTAGCGACTTGACCCCAGCACAGGCTACTGAAGGAGCTAGTGGCCAGCTGGGGAGTTAGCCCACACCGGGCCCCTTCTGAACAAGTAGTCTGAGCCCACAGGGAGAGCGAGCACCCACAGCCGGGGCAGACCAGGCGCGCAGAATAGTGTGCCTGAGACCAGAAGCGCAGGGAGTGTGTCCCACATCACCATTTAGAACAGGGACATTTCTTCAGTAAAGACTACCTGCAGAAGGCTTCCTCAGGAGCCAGAGGTGAGCGGGGGAAGTTCGCCCACGCCAGACCCCCTCTGGCCTGCAGTCCAAGCCCAGAGGGGAGCAGGAACCCACCGCCGGGGCAGACCAGGCGCACAGGGGAGTGTGTCCCCACATCGGCATTTTAGAACAGGGACCTTTCTCCAGTAAAGGCTGCTTGAAACTGACAGATGACTCCTGGAAGAACCAGAGGGGAACAGAGAGCCCACCCAAGATGCCGGCAAGTCCCAACAACACAGTGTCCAACGCATACGGCAAATTAGAAAACAGACAGTAGGGAGGAGAAGAACCACACGCAACCTAGCAACTCTCCAGAGAAAAAGCACACCACAAAAGAAAGCCAGCCCCCAGATTGCAACGACAATAACTTGGAAGAATTTCTGAGCCTTCCAGAAAGAGAATTTAAAATTGCCGTGATTAAAAAACTGACAGAAGTCATAAAGGAAAACAATGATAAGGGAAAAATAATCAACGATCAGAAGAATGCAATTGAGTCCCTAGAGAGGGAAAACAATGGTCAGAAGAAAGAAATTGAGTCCCTAAAGAGGGAAGTAAAAGAAATGCAGGAGATCAAAGAATTAATGGAAGAACTAAAGAATTCTGGGAAAGCAATGAAAGCAGAATAGATGAAATGGAAGAACGAATAAGTAATCTTGAAGACACAGAAATAAAAGAACCAAAACAGAGAAGGAAAGAGAAGTACGAAGGAAAAGAACGAAGAAAGACTTCGGGAACTATCGGACTCCATGAGGAAAGGAAATATAAGAGTTATAGGAATACCAGAAGGAGAGGAGAGAGATGTAGGAACAGAGAAAATATTCAAAGAGATAATTGAAGAGAACTTCCAAATGTGAAGAAGGAGCTGAAAATTGATATACAAGAAGCAAGAAGAACACCAAACTTCCATGACGAAAGGAAAAATACAGCAAGACACATAATAGTAAAGCTCCCAAGATCCAGGACAAGGAAAAAATAATGAAGCTGGCAAGAGGGAAGAAACAGATAACATTCAAAGGAAAACCAATCAGGCTGACATCAGACTTCTCCGAAGAAACACTACGGGCAAGGAGAGAGTGGAGGGACATAGTCAACAGACTCCAAGAAAACAGATGCCAACCAAGAATACTCTATCCCGCAAAGCTCTCCTTCCTCTTTGAAGAAAGAATATGGACCTTCCCAGACAAACAGAAACTCCGGAATTTCATTGCAACTAAACCCCACTCCAAAAAATACTACAAGGAGTTCTAAAGCCAGAACCTCAGAGCGACGAATAACAATGAAAGAAGGCCAAAAAAAAAAAAGTTATTAAAAGAATAAATAAATAAAATCAAAGGAAAGACAAACACAATGGCAAATACAGATGTTAACATATCAATATTAACTCTAAATGTAAATGGACTAAACTCTTCAATAAAAAGACACAGAGTTGCAGCCTGGATTAAGAAACAAAACCCAACCTTTTGCTGTCTCCAGGAAACACATTTAGCTACAAAAGATAAAATAGGCTCAAAGTTAAAGGATGGAAAACAATCCTACAAGCAAATGGACCAAAAAGAAAGCAGGAACAGCTATACTTATATCAGATAAAACAGATTTCAAACTCAAAAAGATAAAAAGAGACCCCAATGGTCACTACATTATGATCAAGGGGACAATACTTCAAGAAGAAATAACACTCATTAACATATACTCACCAAACGAAGGAGCACCAAAATATATCAGACAACTGTTGTCCTCTCTGAAAACAGACATCAGAGAAAACACATACGTAGTGGGAGACTTCAACACACCACTATCAACAATGGATAGATCAACAAGACAAAAAATAAGTAAAGAAACCAAAGCTCTAAATAAGGACCTAGAGCAATTGGGCTTAACAGACATCTATAGAACACTAAACCCCAAAAAAACGGAGTACACATTTTTCTCAAGCGCACACGGATCATTCTCCAGGATCGATCACATACTGGGGCACAAGACAAACATCAACAGATACACCAAGATTGAAATCATATCAACCATCTTTTCTGACCATGAAGGCATCAAACTAGAAATAAACCATAAAAAGAAGGCAAGGAACTTTCCTACCTCATGGAGATTAAAAACCACACTACTGGAAGACCATTGGACTAATGAGGAGATCAAAGAAGAAATTAAAAAATTTTTTGAATTGAACGACAAGGAGGACACCAATATCCTAAATGTATGGGATGCAGCAAAAGCAGTAATAAGAGGAAAATATATAGCAATAGAAGCTCACATCAAGAAACAAGAAAGAACGCAAAGAAACAACCTAATCTCGAAGCTCAAAGATCTAGAAAAAGAACAACAAGAAAACCCCAAAACCAGTAGAAGAAAAGAAATAATAAAAACCAAAGCAGAAATAAATGAAATTGAAACTAAAAAAACAATCCAAAAGATCAATGAAACCAAGAGCTGGTTCTTTGAAAAAATCAATAAAATAGACAAATCCCTAGCCAGGCTCACAAAGGAAAAAAGGGAGAAAGCACAAATAAACAGGATCATCAATGAAAGAGGAGAAATCACAACGGACACAGCAGAAATCAAAAGAATAATCAGTAACTACTATGAACAGTTATATGGAAACAAGTTTAACAATCTAGAGGAGATGGACAAATTCCTACAACTCTACAATCACCCAAAGCTAGATAAAGAAGAAATAGAACACCTAAACAGACCAATTACAATTAGCGAAATTGAAATGGTAATCAAAAACCTCCCAAAAACAAAAGCCCAGGACCTGATGGATTTACAAATGAATTCTACCAAACATTCAGAGACGAATTAGTGCCTATCCTTCACAAACTCTTCCAAAAAATTGAGAAGGAAGGGACAATACCAAACACGTTCTATGAAGCCAACATTACACTAATACCAAAACCGAACAGGACAACACAAAAAAGGAAAACTACAGGCCAATCTCCCTAATGAACACTGATGCAAAAATCCTCAATAAAATTTTAGCTATCAGAATCCAACAATGTATCCATAAGATAATTCACCACGACCAAGTTGGATTCATTCCAGGGGCACAAGGATGGTTTAACATCCGAAAATCAATCAACGTTATCCAACACATCAACAAAAAGAAATATAAAAACCATATGATAATATCAATAGATGCTGAGAAAGCTTTCGACAAAGTGCAACACCCATTCATGATAAAAGCCCTTGAAGTTCTTGGATACAAGGAACATACCTCAACATCATAAAGGCCATCTATGACAAGCCAACAGCCAGTATCATTCTCAATGGTGAAAAGCTGAAAGCAATTCCATTAAGATCTGGAACAAGACAAGGATGTCCACTCTCACCATTGCTTTTCAATATAATACTGGAAGTCCTAGCCAGGGCAATAAGACAAGAGAAAGACATCCAAGGAATCCAAATAGGAAAAGAAGAAGTCAAACTATCACTATTTGCAGACGATATGATATTATACATAGAGAACCCCAAAAACTCCACAGAAAAGCTAATTCAACTCATCAATCAGTTCAGTAAAGTGGCAGGATACAAAATCAACACGCAAAAGTCAGTAGCCTTCCTGTACACAAACAATAAATCTGAAGAAGAAGAAATCGAAAAGACCATCCCTTTTGTTATTGAAACAAAAAAATCAAATATTTGGAATAAATCTAACAAAAGAGGTAAAGGACCTATACAAAGAAAACTATAAAACACTGTTAAAAGAAATAGAAGAAGACACAAAGAAATGGAGAGACATCCCCTGCTCATGGATTGGAAGAATAAACATTATTAAAATGGCCATCCTTCCAAAAGCAATATACAGATTCAATGCTATTCCAATCAAAATTTCAATGTCATTCTTCAAAGAAATAGAAAAATTATTGATGAAATTCATATGGAATCACAAAAAACCCCGAATAGCAAAGCTCTCCTGAAAAAAAAGAAGGGAATGGAGGCATCAGACTCCCAGACTTCAAACTATACTACAAAGCCATAATCATCAAAACTGCATGGTATTGGAACAAGAACAGACATACAGACCAATGGAATCGAATAGAAAATCCAGAAATAAACCCACAGATTTATGGTCAACTAATCTTGACAAAGGAGCAAAGACTATGCATTGGAGCAAAGAAAGTTTGTTCAATAAATGGTGCTGGGAAAACTGGGTCGCTACATGCAAAAGAATGAAGCTTGACCACCACCTCACACCATACACAAAAATCAACTCAAAATGGATTAAAGAACTAGACATAAGACCTGAAACCATAAAATATATAGAAGGAAATATAGGCGAAACACTACGTGATTTGCACATCAAAGACATCTTTACAGACACATCACCCAAAGCAGTGATAGTGAAGGCAAAGATAAACAGCTGGGACTATACCAAATTAAAGAGCTTTTGCACAGCAAAAGAGACAATAACAAAAACAAAGAGAAACCCCACCAACTGGGAGAACATTTTTGCACCCAACACTAATGATAAGGGACTGATCACAAAAATCTGCAAAGAGCTGATGAGACTCAACAACAACAAAGAAAATAATCCAGTCAAAAAATGGGCAGAAGAGCTTAAAAGAAACTTCTCTGAAGAGGAAATGCAAATGGCCAACAGGCATATGAAAAAATGTTCAACATCACTTGTCATCAGGGAAATGCAAATCAAAACTACCATGAGATACCATCTTACACCAGTGAGAATGGCACATATTAAAAAACTAGCAACAACAAAATGTTGGCGAGGGTGTGGAGAAAAAGGAACTCTTCTGCACTGTTGGTGGGAGTGCAAACTGGTCCAACCACTGTGGAAAAGATGTGTGGAGATTTCTGGACCTTACTAACATAGAGCTTCCATATGACCCAGCAATTCCACTCCTAGGTATTTACCCAAAGGACACAGAAAACATCAATTCCAAAGAACACCTGCACCCCTATGTTTATAGCAGCACTGTTTACAATAGCTAAGCTTTGGAAACAACCCAAATGCCCAAAAATAGATGACTGGATCAAGAAGATGTGGTACATATATACCATGGAATATTACTCAGCATTCAAAAAAGATAAACACATGCAATTTGCTGCAACATGGATGGCGCTGGAAGGGATCATGCTCAGCGAAATAAGCCAGAAAGAAAAGAAAAATACCGGATGGTCTCACTCATAGCAGGAATCTAGAAAACTTAAATAATGGACCAGGAAAATGAAAAACTATAAGAAAGTGAAAATCAAAATCAACAAAAACTATGAACCAGAGACACTTTTAGGGGGGCGGGGCGGGAGGGGAGGGATTGGGGTCAGAATGGGGGGCGGCAATTGTATGGGGAATATAACAATAAAATTTATAAAAAAAAAAAAAAAATAATAATAATCTATAGAAGTTTAAAAAATTTACATATCTTAACATCTTAACTCCAATGTTGCCAAGCTGGATGGAAACCTCCATCTGTATGTCATGTGTATATTAAAAATACAGAAATACATAAATAAATAGATAAAATCACATAAAAAAAATATAATAACCTTTTGTTATTTGTATCAATAATCATTTAAGTCCTTTTCTAATCATAAAAACATAAATTTTAAATGTCATTAAGATGAAAATACATGTTTATCTAATGTTGATTATAAGAATGATGTTTAGCATTTTCAAATAGTTGGGGGGAAGTTATCAGAATCATAATCCTATACATGGGATCAGAGTTCTAGCAAATATTAGTAAGCCTTATCCTAGTTGAATGGTAATACAAACAAGTACAATGCCTTAACTAGAGACCATGCTTCATGAATAGTTGGTGCTTTTGTTGCATCTATGTAACATGAGTCAAACAAAATCTTAAATTGATTTATACTCTAAACTCTCTTCTTAGCCATTTTTGCAATGGTAGTTAACAGACAAGTTTCCTGCATTCCTGATGGAGTCCCTCTATACAAGTTTATTCTAAGAGTTCCAATATATCAGATTTAATAGTATAGTCTGAAAAGGGGTTCACAATGCTGAGCTCTCTATCTGTGTATCACATTCACTTATGGACTCATTGCATCTACAATATTTCAGACTAAGATGTGTGCGTGTGTTTATGTATTGTGATTGCAAAAACATAAAATGACATATTTAGAAAAGTTTTGTCATACATGTAATATATATTATATATACATAACTCCTTTGAGAGATATTATCTCTCATTCCAAATTAAAACTTTTAGCATTTCCTCTTTTTTTGTCCCCCACACATGCTATATACATCTATTACAGCTACAGGATCTATGTAATCTGACCTTTATATGGAATGAATCACACCACGAAGCTATCTATGTCACAGTGGGGTTATCAAATCAACCAATGAACAAAAGTCATTTTCTTTTTTGACCACATCATTAGTTTGATAGATAAGAAAATGTCATATTCATAGTGCAATTTGTCAATGTCTCTCATAATAGGTTCACATAATAAGTTCTTAGAGTACAGTGTTAAATATGTACTAGAATATTTTTGAAACACATAGGTTGCATAACACAGTGCAGAGGATGAAAAATGCACCCATTTCAATGCCAAGTGATAGTTAGATGATTGTTACATGACTCTGGTGTGGATTGCTTCTACCAAATGTATCTTGCCAATGACTTGGATTTTAAGACATGAAAATACAGCTAATATAATAAGGCATGTTATTATGTTGAAAAGAATAGCTGTTTTTAAAAAAAATTCTATGAAAGTCTTAACTGGAATGATATTGAAACCAATAAGAAAATTTAATAGACACCAAAACAAAGTTTGCAATTAATGTTGGAAAGAGCAGTTACAAGGACTGCATGGTTTCAGAAAATACTTGATCAGGAATCAGGCAATTTGAATTCTACTCCTAGCTCTAAATCTTACTGGATGTGGGAGCTATGATTACCATGATGGGAAAGATACCAAAAGCAGGCCATATGAGTAAAGTTTTTAGATATTCATCTTGGAGATGGTGGAGACATCATGAGGAGAAAGTAAGCACTGTTCTTTTCTATATAATTAAAATCAAAGTGTTAATGTTAGAGATACAGATTTTCTGTTCAATACAAGAATGAACTTTTAGGCATTGCCACTTTGAATAATTACAGATGACTAGAAAAAGCTAGGGTCCACTTCAGGAACACTCAGACTGGCAAAAGGATTCTGTTAGAGAATGCTTAGATGTCTGCCATGGGCACTAGCAAAGGTGTTCTACGCTGATGGAGAAGATGGCTTAGCTTACACATTGTCTCTTATTGTCAAAAACGTTATTTCTTTTACTCCTTTTTTAAAAAATATGTGAAGCGGCACAACAACACAGAAAGGAATTCAGTGAGATTTAGAGGGGAAAAAAATGGCTTCCCAAGACCACTGAGTTAGTAAGTAACAGAGCAGAGTAACATCCGACTCTAAATTTTGATTAATGTTCAAGCAATTAACAAGACCACTTAGGAAATTCATTTACTAGAATCCTGTTTACACCTCTATAATCACCTTAATTAACTTTTTCTTTTTATGTCAAGCTTCTGCCTGCATTGACATGATTGGTGGCTGTCAGTGGATAATGAAACACTTGACTTTCCCATAATGCATCTTTCCTAAATCAGCATTTCCATGGGGCATATATCATGCTTCCTCTGACTTAGGGCATGTATTACACACAACTCTTCATGAAAGGAATAAAAATCAGGCCAAAATTCAAGTATTTGTTGATTAACATTTTCTCTTAAAATTGGCATAGATTTTGATTATGTGTTTTTATATATGACATATACCACAGTAAAATATATTCCAATCGGTTACTAAGCTATCATTGGTTTATAACATTTCAGCTTCTGGTGTATGGCATTACAAATGGGCATCTGCATGTACTATTTATGTTCGCCACCAAAAGTCTAGTTTCCACCCTAGAAAAAGGATCATACAATTGCCCTCCTTTACCAGATTTCCCCACTCTCTCCCTTTCTAATTAACTTTTAATTGCCAAATTAGGCTACTGTAAACACAAAGTTGCTGGAAAATATACTACATAGGACTGTGATAATACTTTTGTTTTCAACTTAATTTTTTTGTAATGAAATCTCCATAGTTTATAAAGGACATTACTGCCTGTCAGAAAGAAATAATGAGCTTATATTTCTCAGCTGTGTGTAAATTGCATGCATTTGGTATTTTTAAGGAGAGGCCTCTATCAATCAATATTCTTAGAAAGTGACAGTCCTCAGTTAGGCAGGAATCGGTACTGAAGCTGATAAATGTTTACCCTTCATTGGAGACTGACAAATAACATATGACATAGCCTGCTTTTGTGTTTTATACTGCTTACATTAAATCCTGTCCAGGAATATGAAAATTTAAAAATGCTATTTTAATGTAAAACTGCTTTCAAATGTCTTGGTAGGAAGCTTGCCAGACACACCAGAAAGCCACTTTGGGGAGCAAACAGGTATTCCATGTGCAAGATAAATAAGTTAAGCAGAGATTAAAAACACAATACAAACCACTGCTGCAACATGGGCAAAATATAAAACAATGTTAAATGACGACTTTGTGAGGTGCCCATTCAAATGCCTTCTCAGAAATGGTGTATAGGCAACCTTTGTACTCTGTTTGGGCAGATATAGCAGCAGAAGTTTCCCCAAAGCAGGTGAAAATTATTCAATCCATGACTGTTTTTCATACAGAACTGATTCATTTGATTTAGAGAACAAAGATCACATAAATATCATGCTAATATTCCAAATTGAGCGAAATCATGCTAGCACAAACTTGTGTTATCACACATTTAACTTGGCCTATGAGAGAATGTGATAGTTATGCCATTAATTTACAATCAGTAGTTATTCTTAAAAAGATAATGTATGGAAAACAACATTTTCTTGCTCCATATTTCCTTGTTTTTTAAACACTCTTGGCTATGGGCCTCCCGTGGTGTCGCAGCGGTTGAGCACTGGGCTGCGAGGCTGCCCGCAGCCTCTGCAGCGCTGGTTCATTCCCTGGCTGCCGGCGAGGGTCCCACCAAAAAATAAATAAATAAATAAAAATTAAAAAATAAATAAAAACTCTTGGCTATGGAGCTTCCTATTAGAGCTGTTTGTTTTCCTTGGATATTTTTACCTTCTTTCAGCATGGTTTAATAATCTTCTTTCTTTCCTCAGTTTTGCCCCCAATTATGTTATTTGAGGTAAAGTAGGTTTATATCTCTGCATCTGCTCTGGAGGTAATAGGCTCCATCCTCTACCAATGCATACTTACAAACCCTGCCCATCACCAGTTCTGTTCTTTCCCCAATTCTTAAACTGAAGATGGCCTGACCTTCACCATACTACCTAAAAACTTGATAATCTTACTACTTACTTTAATTTCCCAAAGTGATATCCTTTTATTTATCCAGGAAATCGACATTTGTTGAATGTTGACAATTTTCCAGACACTGAGGGAGGTGCCAGGGCACAACTATGAACAAAAGAGAACACATACTTTTTTCATGGGGCCGATTCTAAGCAAAGGAGACATACTTATAAGCAGGTATAC
The DNA here is from genome assembly GCF_014898055.3 of Talpa occidentalis. NCBI lineage: Eukaryota > Metazoa > Chordata > Mammalia > Eulipotyphla > Talpidae > Talpa > Talpa occidentalis. The sequence continues at coordinate 69,280,717 of NW_023601543.1, read as the reverse complement.
CCAGTTCTTTGTGGCAAGTGCTATTATAATGGAAGTTAAAAGTGCCAAATATTTAATATTCTGGCACAATATCAACCATTAATCTAGCAATTCAACTTCAGAACCATCACATGTTAATGAGGATTTTGGCTACGTGTCTTTATAATTATACAATGCCTTATTGCAAAAACTGATTTGTGACAGTTTAGCACACTCAACAATTCTCCAAGAGCAATACAGTATCCTTCCATCTCTTATTTTAACCCTCCAAATAAATCCATGTTTATGAAATCTGGCCCTTTGTGTCTACAGGGATGGAACTGGAGGGAATTATGCTCGGTGAAATAAGGGAGGAAAAGACAAACACCAGATGATTTCATTTATATGTGGAATTCAAAGCAAAGGGATTGACCAAAAAAACCAAACCAAACCAAACCCTTGGAATGTGATGCAGAACTGAAGGGGTAGAAGTGAAAAATGGACGGGGTTCAGTAGACTGTGGTGGAAGGATGTAAGTATTTTAGTTGCAGGCATGGTGGGGTAACGTGCATTCAGGAAGTGCAAAACTACACAGTATGGCAAGACATCACCTCAATAAAAAAAAAATATAACTCTGTAAGAAAGCTTGCTTTAATGTTTCTACAACTACATAGATCATCTCAGTAG